>NW_026585504.1:55069375-55203568 GCF_907164565.1 Psammomys obesus | reverse complement strand
TATATATATATATATATATATATATATATATATATATATATATATATGTACAAAACACACACACACACAAAAGCAGAGGCGACAGAGAGGATGAAAATGTCTTTTTGTGTGGAAAAGGGAGTAGATATGGGAGGAGTCCTAGTTGAGGGAGGAGGTGAATATTACCAAAATACAATGTTTGTCATGTTCCAAAATTAATTTAAATATGAAATTCTCACAGATACTAAAAGTAAAAACAACATTAGCACATCCTCTGCTGCCTCTTTTCTGCAAGGATGCTCTGCCAGGCTTGTACAATGGAACTAGCTGTCAAGAGCTGTGTATCTTCTCCTGGCGAGTGATTTTTAATGCTGATCTAAATAGGGAGTTATCTGCTCACTGTGTGTTAGTGGATCAGTCCAAGACTATACATTTCCCAATGATACTCAAAGGATGAAGGGTCTGTGCAAGTTTTCAACGAACTCTCTCAGTGGCTGGAGAAAGTATCCCTGTACTAACTAGCCTTATTTTCATTAATTATGTGAAGACCTTCATTTTAGGGAGCAACACAGACTGTGGTGTGATTGCACAGGCAAAGGGCACTGTAGTATTCCTCATCAAAGGAGTGGCCATAGAGCAAACCAGAAAAATAAAACAGGGTTTGAAGTGATGGCTCATTAAATAAAGTTATTTCTGTGTGAGCATAAGGGTCTGAGTTTGTTCCTCAGAACCGCTTTACAAAGCAAGTGTGGTGATTATCATCTGCAATCCCAGTACTAAGTAACTGTGACATAAGGATTCCTGAGGGTGCAATGCAGCCTAACCGTGCTAGTGAGAGACACTGCCTCAACAAGATAACACAAAAGTGACTGAGAAATGAGTTTGAAATTGACTTTGAGCCTCCACATGCTCATGAACAGGCATACATGTACACATGCACACAGAGAGACAAAAAGACATACCTTTTTGTATGCCTTCAACATGTTTGTTTTTATTAAAATAAGAACTTCTTTTGAAGCTAAGGCAGAGATTGTTTTTGTTTTTGTTTTTGTTTTTTCCCCAGCAATTTGTTCTGTACAAAATTTGGATGAAAGTGATGCTCAGTATTTGTACCCTAGAGAATGCAAAGGGAAAATTACCAAATGATGAATATGAAAACCAAAGACGTATTAACATTTTGTAATTACAACTGCTCATTAAGGCCCCAGTGGACTTTCCTTACCCATGATCAAAACCGTTAGAAACATTTCACTTTGGCTGAGAGTAATGGCCAATTAGCTCAAAGTCTGCATGCTCCTTTCTTATGATGGGATGATTTGTGCCACTGAAAGCAAAGTCTTCATGCTTCTTTCTTAAGATGAGATGACCTTTTCATACTTACCTGTGCAAAATATCTGTGACCTGCCATTTTATATAACAAAGATCAACTACTCACATTAGTTGTACTCTACGACCAATGGCCACAGGTACACAGCATGCACAAGTATTGTCAAAAGCTGGCTTAGATGGTTTCTATGCATCAAAATGAAAACACTGTTATTCATAGTAGTCACTTGTCCACCACTCCTCTGGTATCCCCTGGCTCTGGGTAAGAACCTTTTTCTTTTCCTTTTCTGTACATGTGATTATTTTTCTTCAAGTACATGGAAGTGACAAGGCATGTATTTTTTGTGAGCAATTCTCTTCAGTGAAGTTAATATTTTCAAGTCTAGTCATGTTAATTGAAGTGTGTATTGTTACTTTATATAATAAAACTGTGGGACAGAGCTTTCTTGTGTGGATTTTTCTTTCCACTTACTGGATGCCTTGAATGACACACCCATGCACATCCATGCATGTTTGGGACCAAAGTAAGGTACTCTCATAGAATATCAAGTACTCCTAATGGTTGAATCATCTCTTCAGCACTGGTGTATACTTTTCTACATCCCCATGCATGTTTTCATTTTTACTTAAATTACATGTCACACTAGAACTGTGAAGCCACATTGTGAAGTTAATTGAAAGTCTGAAGAGGCACATAGCTGTGTACAGAACCGACTCGGAATTTACATTCTCAGAAGCTACATATGAGAATTTTACTTCATTGAAGTGAACTGATGTCTTTCTTTATAGTAATTTCCAGAGTAGGCACAAGGGCAAGAAAGTGGTGAACTTCTGTTTTCTAACAACAGTTACACATTGACTATTTATGCACGGGTATAAATGACATTAGCACATCTTCTTTAAAATATGATTAGAGTTTCCAGGGGATGAGAACAAGAGAACAAAGAACGAATGTTGTCTAGTCAGTGTCCTTTGTGTATGTTCAACTTCATTGAGTTTGCCTGATGACTCCCCCTTTTCCACATTGTGGCTGCTTTTCATATCACAACCCTGTTACCAATTATGGGGGATAAAACAGTTAAAATGGGTATAAAAGACACAGCCCCGCTGTAATAGGGGCTTTTTCAGCTTAGATAATAACCCACTGTGAGTCTGTGGAGCATTATAATAAACTTTTTCCTGGAAGAAAATTCTTCTGTGTCCTGCTCCTCTGGAAGAAAAACTCCAACAGAAAAAAAAGAAAATTCATTCAAACCTTTTCTTCGATTTTAATCAAATCTAGTTGTATTTTTACTAAGTTTTATGAGATTTTTTCCTCATGTTCTAGATACAAATATCTATTAGGCACTAACTTGTAAATTTTGTTCTCATTCTATGGCTTTTCTTCATAATTTCCTGATCATACATTTTGTAGTAGTAAGCTTTTTGATTTTGGGGTAGTCCAATTTATCTAGTCATTTCTGATGTTTGAAAACACTATATCTTATTCTGTATTTACTTTGTCCAATGTCATGGGTGTGAACTTCCACACTAGCTTCAAATAATTCCATAACTTTTAGCTATTACAGTTGTTAAAATGTTTTTGTGTGGTTGTGTGTGTTTGCATGGGCAAGCATTGAAATGGATGCGGGTGTCAGAACTTTGTGGGAGATGGATCTCTCTATTTACCACGTGGATCCTGGAGATTGAACTGGGATTATCAGCTTTCAAGTGAGTAGCCTTCCAACTGAAGTATCACACCAGCCCGAGCTTTTAGATATTTTTCTTTGTAATCTACTCTGGATTGTCTTCTCTATATAGTGTAAAGAACAGGATTGAATTAATTTATTTGCATCTGGGTATGGTATACAGCTGTATAAATAGCATGTGTTTAAAAGATTGTTAGGACTATGATAATTCAATTTATCATTGGGTGGTCTTGGTACTTCTTTAGAAAATCAGTTACCACCAGACCTGCTATATAATACCCAGCAAGCATACAGCTGTGATGATCTCAAAGGCAACCCAGGGACTTTGGCATCCCCAGTGTAACAACAAAGCCACACATGAAAAGCGAAGTTTGGAAGTGGCTTTCAGTTATGTTCTATTGACATACACATCCATGGTTAAATCATTATTACATTGTTTTGATCATTGTATATTTGTTGACTGTCTTGAAATCAAGACTTATAAATTTTCCTATTTTGTTCTTTTTAGAGGGCTTTAATTACTCTACATTATTTGCATTTTCAAATGAATTTAAAATTAACTTATTAATGTCTGCAAAAAAAACAGAGCTAAATATTTTCCAGGAAAGCTGTCAAATTGGACATCCTAAGTATTGTCATCTTTATTTTTTAATTGGGGAAATTATAAACATGCATAGAGTGTATTTGAATCAAAGTATCTGACCACTTTCTTCAATAAGTAACCCATTCCTCATAGGCATGAAGGTAAACCAAATAAACTCACTGGCTCATTAAGCTGGGCAGAATTGAGTGAAAATACTTATTTGTCCTGTAGTCACTGCTTTGAATGAGACAAACAAAGCTCTATTCTTGGCTACTCAGGAAACTCATTCAGGAAACTTAGAGGCTCCCCTTAATATGTGTGTCTATTCTGGTAATTGTCTCCGGAAAGTTTTAAGACTAGATGGAAATTTCTGTTTTTTTTTTATTATAATTAGTTTACTTTTGAGGGTACATAATTAAACACAGGGAGGAATGGAGTTTTAATTTCCTGCTCCCAATTCCAAGACACTCTTCCTCTTTTCCAGTCTTCCTTCATGAATCATGATGCTTTTCCACCTTGAACCTACAAATAAAGGAATACAATGTCTTCTCTTGCAGACCAAGCATGTGTTCCTGTATATGCATTTCTGAAATGATATATTAAACTTTACTTAGACACCTGATTTCATAATCATTTCATTAAATCTTCAAATGTCAAGTTTATTTTGACTTCTGCTCTGTGATACAGTGCTCACAATAGACTAGCTGTAGCAGTAGGAGTTGTTGGATGAGCAAATGACACAGTGTATTCCTAAATAAACTAGCCAACAGAGACTGAGAAATACTTTGGCTTTTGTCTTTGTAGTTGATAATATGAATAATGCATTAATGCACTACAGAATATTATTTCTCTCAATACTTCAGAGCCTCCTTTTCATTCAGCACTAGCACAGTAAATGCCAAGTTTCAAATATAATTCCCCAATATAATTTCCTCTCCTAGAGTAACTTATAGTTATTGCAGATTGTTGACTAAATGTTATTTAATGGCATTTTATAATACAGGGACTGAGTCTTTGGTGAGGTACCAATTTGCTGTGAAAGGAAAATTAGAATCAGCACATTTTTTGATCTGACAAATTAAAAAATGCTATTACTATTTCCTTCTAATATACTTAATAATCACCAAATGCTTGCTCTAATGCCTATAATAGTCTATTAAATCATCCCCACAGAACCATAGTCTATATTCCTATTGTACTTCTCATGCAGGACTGTAATTACTGTACTTACCAATATTTGCATTTTTTTCCAAACATCAACTGGGTTCCTTGAGAATCATCATGAAATATTGAATGTTCTAGATTCATGGCCCATAATTGTGATTCATAAATGTACAGAGACCACATTATTTTATGGAGTAGCGTGTGTTGAAATGATGTATTTTCATATCATTTTCCTCAAGCTCTTCATAGAGAAACTTCCACAAGCTTGACTAAATTCTCAGATCCAATAATTAGCTAAACAAGTAAATAAATAAATGATGGAATTAATAGCTCTATTTTGTGTTCTGAAAATATTATTGTCATCTGTCTACATTGTTTAATCTCTCACGCAAGTTTCAACTCAACATTTTTTTCAGTGTTTCTTTAAGATATTTATTTATTTGTTATTTTGTGTTTCTATTTTGTGTTTGTATTTCTATTTTGTGCCACTGTGTATTTGTGTGTGTGTGTGTGTGTGTCTGTGTTGTGCAGGTCACAAGACAACTTGTGCTGGTATATCCTCTCTTTTCAACATAGGGGATGTAGCTACCAAATTACAGCTGGAACATGACAAGTGACCCCGCAGTTCAGTTCTAAGAGGTTCCTGAGCAAAGATGATGAATGTACAAAGAGTAGCAGCACATGGTTCCCCTGATGGTATCTCTTAGATAAGAGAGAAGTTTCAATATAAATCGTGAGTTTGCATTGTTCATGAGTGTGCACAGGTACTTTAGTATCTGTGGGTGAGTATGCATGTGGGGGCCAAAGGCCAAGCTAGATGTCATCTATCATGTGTGTTGAGGGAGCAATTCTCATTGAATTTGAAACCCGCTGATTTATATAAGCAGTCTAGTCAGCAAGCCCCAGAAATGTGTTCACAAATGAAACACAAACAGACCTGCATACACATGCCACTGTGTGTGTGTGTGTGTGTGTGTGTGTATGTGTGTGTGTTTGAGAGAAAAACAGATACACACACACATAGGAAGAATGAGAGAGAGAGAGAGGAAAGAGAGAGAGAGAGAGTAATACCTTAAAAGAATAGAGGGCCAAAATCCCCAAGGAATGCAGAATAAACAGTGTAGCATATAGTAAAAATCTATTTCTGTTTGGGACATGTGCACCTTTGTCAGTGTTTATCAGTGTACATACATATCTTCATTTAGAGACTAGATAACACAAATATGAAAAATACCTGGAAATCAGGACACAGTCATTCCAACACATTGTAATATCTCAAACCTGTCATCAAAGGCAAAAAGATTTTAGACTTAGAAAGTAGCAGCCAGTCATCATGCAGGCAATATTCACACCGTGAAGAGTTTATGAATGGTTAAAAATGAACTGACACAGCAAATGAAAGAGAAAAATAATATCTCATTCACGACTTAGGCCAACGGCTTTAACGAAAGCAAAGAAGTAAAGTCTGACCAAATATATTGTTAATATGTATTTGTTCAACTCTTAAAAACTCCAGAAGATATCAAATAAATTCACATAAGTGTACTCATAAAAGGCCCTCAAAGAGAGCGCCATTCAATTACAAAAGTCAATAAAGATCTGGTGGGTTTTTTTTTTGTTTTTTGTTTTTTTTTTCAACAAAATCTCAATGGTTAAATTTTACCAATGAAAACCTGGGAACCAGATGCTGGGGTGAAAGTTTGCTAGCTCAGAGACAAAGAGAAAGCATCCAGCTTACATTCGTCTACAGCCAACAGCCCAAAAGAAGTAAAGCTACTTCCTCTTGCCAACCTAAAAGAGAGAGAGAGATCCCACTATTTACCTGCAAATTTCATGATATCTTTATTTTTCATTTCTGAGTAATATTCCATTGTGTAGATGTACCACAATTTCTGCATCCATTCATCAGTTGAGGGGTATCTGGGCTGTTTCCAGCTTCTGGCTATTACAAATAAAGCTGCTACAAACAGGTTGAGCAAAAGTTCTTATTGTGTACTTGAGCCTCTTTTGGATATATGCTAGGAGTGGTATGGCTGGATCTTGAGGAAGCGCTATGCCTAGTTGTCTGAGAAAGCACCAAATTGATTTCCAGCCTGGAAAGGATTATTCTGAGTGAGCTGTCCCAGAAGCAGAAAGGCACACATGGTATATACTCACTCATATAGGCATGTAATAGAGGATAAACCTACTAAAATCTGTAAATCTAAAGAAGCTAATCAAAAAAGAGGACCCTGATTAAAATGCTCAATCCCCATCCCAAAAGGCAAAGAGGAAGGACATCAGAAGAAGAAGAAAACAGGAAACAAGCGAGAAACCCTCCACGGAGGGTCTCTGAAAGGCTCTGCCATGCAGACTATCAAAGCAGATGCTGAGACTTATGGCCAACTGTTGGGCAGTGTGCATGGAATCTTATGAAGAAGTGGGAAATAGTAAGACCTGGAGAGGACAGGAACTCCACAAGGAGAACAACAGAACCAGAAATTTGAACACAGGGGTCTTCCCAGAGACTCATACTCCAACCAAGTACCATGCATGGAGATAACCTAGAACTCCTGCACAGATGTAGCCCATGGCAGTTCAGTGTCCAAGTGGGTTCCATAGTAATGGGAAGAGGGACTGCCTCTGACATAATCTGATTGGCCTGCTCTGTGAACACCTCCCCCTGAGGGGAGAGCAGCCTTACCAGGCCACAGAAGATGACAATGCAGCCACTCCTGATGAGAACTGATAGACTAAGATCAGAAGGAAGGAGAGGAGGACCCCTATCAGTGGACTTGGGGAGGGGCATGCGTGAAGAAAGGGGAGGCAGGGTGGGATCTGAAGGGGAGGAGGAAGAGGCTTATGGGGGGATACAAAGTAAATAAAGTGTAATTAATAAAAAAATAAAAAGGAGAGAGAGAAAAAACAAACAAAAAAAAACTTTAAACTGAGTGTGTGTCTACTTGCTGTGTCTCTCTCTATCTGTCCTATTGAGGTTTTCTTATTCACTTTCATTTTTTTCTTAATTTATTTAGTATCAAATGGTTGCTTAAAGCCATGAGCTTTTCTTCCTATACTCCACCTCCTGAATAAAACACAATCTTATTATTATTTCCAAGTGCCAAGGCTATAAGCAAAACTTGTTCTTTGACTAATTCTTATTTTATTATCCCTTTTATCCTTTTTTCTTTTTTTATTAATTACACTTTATTTACTTTGTATCCTCCCATAAGCCCCTCCCTCCCCTCCTGATTCCCCCTCCCCCCCTTCTCCATGCATGCCCCTTCCCAAGCTCCAGAGGAGGACAATGCAGACAGTCCTGATGAGACCTGATAAGCTAGGGTCAGATGGAAGGAGAGGAGGACCTCCCCTATTAGTGGACTTGGAAAGGGGCTTGGGAGGAGAAGAGGGAGGGAGGATGGGATTGGGATGGAATGAGGAACCGGACTACAGCTGGGATACAAAGTGAATAAACTGTAATTAATATAAAAAATAAAAATTTAATTAAAAAAAGAAAGATCAACAGCTGTTGTGTCCTGCTTACATACAACCTAAATGGTCTGTGGCTGTTCTTGATAATATCTTTTATTTTTTTTTTTCTCAGAAGCATTCTTTATTTTATGGTTTGTTTCTGAGATTGGAGGAATGTTAACATGTGTTTTCCATTCCTGCAAAAAAAAAAATCATGTCCCCATAAATTTATGGCTTTACTAACTACATATTTCTTTAACTTTCCTATTTTTCCTTCTAGCCCTATATATCTTTCATTTTGTTTTACCTATGATAGATTTCAAGTTCCTAGGAGCTGAAGAAGCCACTCCAGATGCCAAGATTTTGAAATTATTGTTACATCTGCTTTCATGTCTACTAAAACTTCAATTTCAATGTCATTCATTTGTGTTTATAGCTTTGGTCTCTGATCATTTATAGCAGTTTGCCAAATTATTTGTTTTATGGTCTCTCCTGAATTTTTGTTTTATCTACTGAAGCTGTCTTGTTTTTTATTGTACCCAGAGCAGTGTTGTTTTTGACAACAGGCATTAAATGTTTCTCTGTAGATGCTGACCAGGGATGATTTAATCAAAGTTGTTGCTGGGGCCTGTAGGAGAACCCGCTAGGGCGTTTCCCAATGGCAAGACTCACTTCGCATGTCCCATGTTGACCAGTGCCAGACTGTGCTACGTTTTCTGCGTACTGGAGAAGGCTAAAGCCTTGTTTTGGATTATCTCTTAAAAAAAAAAAAAAAAAAAAAAAAAAAACAGGGAAATTATTTCTCCAATCAGAGTAGCATAATAAAGGTCCAATATCAGCAGTTTTTCTAACCCATTTATTTACTAATTTTTGCCTTTAAATGCCTAATCACCCGTTCTCTATGTTGTCTTGGCTATTCTGGACTTGCTTTGTAGACCAGGATGGAGTTGAACTCACAGAGGTCTGCTTGCCTCCCAGAGTGCTGGGACTACAGGCATGCATCGCTGTGCCCACAGAACTAACATTTTTCAAAAGCCAAAGATTTGACTAATATTTGCCTGACTTCTGAGTTTGATACTATTCTTATTTAAGTTTGATACTATTCTATTTTAGTATAATTTGATACTATTCTATTTTCAAGTCAATCTTTCCAAAAAGTCAGTATAGGCTTCTTTTGGGCCTTGTGTAATTTTACTAAATGACACAAACCTCTTTTCTGATTTTTCAACCTTGTGCCAAGCATTTAAAGTTCCTTAACAATATAGCACGAAGGTGTGATCATCAAATTCAAGCTGCCTTTGTAAGTCAGCATGTTAACCTTTGCCTAGAGACTGATCTTGGGAAATATTAATACCTCTAGTCCTATTTTGTTCTTCTATGGCCCCTGCATCCTCTTTCTACCATGTCCTCCATTTTAACAGTAGACCAGTTTCCAATATTGCTGTTACCAAATCTTTACAGCTTTGTGGGATCATTCTGTTCTTTATTGCCCATGAATTTAATATCTGCTTCACATAGGGTGAATGCATACCATATGAAATAATCACTTCATTAAATATCCCTAAATCTAATATATCTATAGGATTCCATTTAACTTTTTTTATAACTTCGGACGTGCATGTCATCTCCTGTAGGCCTTGCATAGTAACTGGATTAACTAAGGTTGGTTTTCTAACAATCTTGGACTGCTCCTTTTCAGTTTCTCCATGGTAGGTAGCATGGTAGGTTCTTATCTGAATTCCTTTGTCTGTATTTGAGTATTTTTCTTATTTTTATTTAGAAATCTATTTAAATTGTGTATGTTATTAATCCATGTTTTATATTTGACACAATTATCAAACCACTTTTCATATTTGGCACAAATATTAAAGATAAGATATGAATTATTAGATTGATAGTAATTATAATCAGTATTATGTCAATCTCAGTTAAGTAATTTAACTTTTTAATTTGCGCTTCTATTTTCAAACCATCTAAAATACCTCACTATGCTGGGTTGAAACACACTGTATATTTCCCCTTCTTAATGTGGGAATTAATTTTTCTTTTAAAATTACTTAACTTTCTCCTTGAGGACTTCCCAGGTGTCTTGCCAAATCAGATGAGTTCTCAGTTTAACCACAGGGGTAATGATTTCATGACCTGGTTGCATCATTCATTGGAATGACACATGTTGTTCTCAACAAAAATCTCAATTATTCAGTTTTACCAGTAAAGACTCAGGAGTCTGTTGCTAGGGTAAAAGCCTGCCAGCTCAAGGTCAAAGAAAGCACCCATCTCACCTTTCTCTTTAGTTAATATGTCAAAAGGAATCCCCTTCTCCCATGCTGTCTTAAACAACCCTTTCAAATAGCATTATGTTCTATTGTCTGGTCTGTATGAAACTTTCAAGTGCTATTATATTCTAACAGAAAAAAAAATATTTTTATGGGTTTTATATTTTCTTCCAAGTTTGCAAAACATTTTCTTTATTGTCTCACATATCCTTTTATTCATAAATATTTGTAATTTGACCAACACATTTGTTAAAATCAAATTTTAAATTTTAGTACTTGACCCATAATTGTATTATTTTCTACACCTTTAGATATTACAGATTTTTGCAGGATATTTGATCACACTGTGAACCCCGAGATTGTATCAGCCTTAACACATACTAATAATCCCGAATAATTATTCAAATAAACTCGAATAATTAAAATTAAATAAAGTCAACCATTGGTCAAGAGGTGCAGCAAGCAACCAGTTGACAAAAAGTGACCATAGGATTAAAGAAAAAACAGAGAGAGGAAGGGAAAGTCATGAGGATGGAGGGAAAGAGACACACACATACACAGGAAGGAAAAGGAAGGGACTTTCACTTGGAAAAGGTTGCTTAACACAGCATGGGAAAGGGGGATTGCTCCTTTATTGATATTTGGAAAATTAGGTGTTCATTAATAATGTCATCTTATATCATTAACATTCAATTTGTATGTCTGGTTTCACCACGTTTAATACAAGAAAGGGTATAGACAAGAGCTACATTAGAAGTACAATTTGACAGATTATAACCAAAAACACTGTTCAAGATTTTTTAAAATTTTATCTATCTGTCTATCTATCTGTGTGTCTGTCTGTCTATCTATCTATCTATCTATCTATCTATCTATCTATCTATCTATCTATCTTTTTATTTATTTATTATAATTCATTTACTTTGTATCCCCGCTGTAGCCCCCTCATTTCCTCCCAGTTTCACTGACTTTCCCTCTTCTCCCTCTATGCCCTTTCCCTAGTCCACTGATAGGGAAAGACCTCCTCCCCTTCCATCTGACTGGAGCTTATCAGGTCTCATCAGGACTGGCTGCATAATCTTCCTCTGTGGCCTGGAAAGGCTGTACCCCTGACAGGTTGGTGATCAACAAGCCAGACACTGAGTTCATGTCAGAGACAGCCTCTGTACTCCTTACTAGGGAACCCACTTGAAAACTGACCAGCCTATATGGATTTCCTCTGATCAGGGGTTCTAGGTCTTCTCCATGAATGGTCCTCAGTTGGAGTATTGGTCTCTGCAGCCCCCTTCTGGGCCCAGGTTTTTTGGCTCTGTTGTTCTCCTTGTGGCATTCCTGTATCCTCCAGCTCTTTCTATCTCCCTCTTCTTCCATAAAGATTCTGGTACTCTGTGCAAAGTTTGGCTATGAGTCACAGAATCTCCTGTGATACCCTGGTGGATAGAGTCTTTCAGAGGTCCCCTGTGGAAGGCTCCTGTCCTGGTCCTTGTCTTCTCCTACTTCCGATGTCTATCCTGTTTGCCCTTCTGAATGAGGATTAAGCATCTTCCCTAGGATACTCCGTGTGGGTTAGTTTCTTTGGGACTATATATTTTAGCATGTTTATCCGATATTGTATGGCTAATATCCACTTTTAAGTAAGTATATACCATATGTGTCTTTCTGCTTTTGGGTTACCTCACTCAGTATGATCTTTTCTAGTTCCCACCATTTGCCTGCAAATTTCATGTTTTTCTTGTTTATAATGGCTGAGTAGTATTCCATTGTGTAAATGTACCACATTTTCTGTATCCATTCCTCCATTGAGGGACATCTACATTGTTTCTAGATTATGGCTATTAAGAATAAAGCCACTACAAACATGGTTGAACAAATGTCCTTATTGAGTGGTGGGGCATCTTTTGGGTATATGCTTAGGTGTGGCATAGCTTGATCTTGAGGAAACACTATTCCTAGTTTTCTGAGAAAGCATCAGATTGATTTCCAAAGTTGTACAATTTACAGTCCCACCAGCAATGGAGGAGTGTTCGCCTTTCTCCACATTATCTCCAGCATGTGTTGTCCTTTGAGTATTTCCTCATAGCCATTCTGACAGGTGTAAGATGGAATCTCAGAGTTGTTTTGATTTACATTTCCCTGATGACTAAAGATATTGAGCATTTCTTTAAATGTTTCTCTGACACTTTGTTAGTCCTCTGTTGGGAATTCTTTGTTTAGCTCTGTATCCTTTTTTTTTAATTGCACTACTTGATCTGATGTATGTAACTTCTTGAGATTTTTATACATGCTAGATATTAGCCCTCTGTCAGATGTAGAGTTGGTGAAGATCCTTTCCCAATCTTTAGGTTGTTGTACTTGTCACTATAGAATGAGCTTTGAAATCTACTTCCTTGTATTGCCTATTTGTGACGTTTTTCCAATTCAATTATTAGTCTCTCAAAACAGAAGCATCATGGATCTAGTATATACAATCTTGTACTTTGTAATTTTAAAGAAATGTTTTAAAATTTATTTATTAGTGTGTGTGTGTGTGTGTGTGTGTGTGTGTGTGTGTGTGTGTGTGATTATATGCATGTGAGTTCTTGCAGAGACTGGAAGTGGGTGTTACATCACTTACCGCTGGAGTTAGAGGCAATTGTGAGCAACATGATATGAATTTTGGGAAACAAATTACGATCTTTTAGAAAATCAGTAAGTACTCTTGACCACTGAGCCACCTGCCCAGCTCCTGTAAGCTTTTACAGAAAAAAAATGCACTCACATTGAAAGTGTTCACCCTGATAAAGTGCTTCAATACCTTCAGCTAGGGAAAATTTACTTAAAAGGATGTGAGAAGCCAAAGGTTCTGCAGTGGGACTCACTGCTCAGGTACATCTAATTTTACTTTTTCAGGTAAATCAATGACTTGTATAGGTTCTTGGAAGTCAATGATATGCTAGCCTTTTTTGTTTTGGTGTCTACATTTCTCCTCAGTGTATAGAACGGTCCTTAAGTCCACATTTTCATAGATGGAAAAATGCAGGTCAAAATATTAGTAAGTCACTAGTCACTATAGTATATGTTAAGTCATGTGGAAGCATGTCTTATGCCATCCCATGTAGCCTCATCATAATGGTCCACATGTTAAAGTTCAGCAAATTGCAGATTGGATCAGTGAGGAGTTTCGGACACAGAGAGCCACTTGTCCCCTCTGCCTGCTGTTCCAGACACTCTGAACTTCCATTCAGCTACTCAGTACTGTTCTAAACAGAGGTACTGTTATTATGGCAATTTAAAAATGCTACCAAATAATGTAGAATTTTAAAGGTATGTTTTAATATAAGGTAATTTTTACCAAGGACCTGATTATTGTATCTGTCAATATAAACTGAGTTTAAGGAATGTGCATACTTTTTCCATCTATTGCCATGTAGGATCATGTTATGTGACCTGCTCTCCCATTTAGTTTTAGCATTTACAGTGCTATGGTTTACTTCCTCTTGCTATCTCTCTCATTAGCTGAATTTTAATTATCTCCTTCATATTACCTTGTCCACATTTGAACTGCCTGTCACCTTTGTTAACTGTGAAAATCTACCCCAAACTCCAAGCTTATGTAGAATCTGTCATAATTCACTAGTTAACAGTGTTTTTATCAATATAATCACACAGTTTGTCTAACTTAGTGTCTGTTATTTAGGTAGATGAACCCACAAAAACAAAGACTCTGGAATAAAGGCCATTGGAATTAAGTCAGGTAGGAAGAAACTGGGAGAAAGGCCTTTAGGGGAAATAGATTAGAATATTAATAGATTGCACTTATTAAATTATTATTATTATATGACTTACATTTTCCAAAGATTTGTAAAAAATACTGTATTCAATCTTCACAATAGCTCTACTAGAAAATTAGTATTTACTCTACTTTGTGTAACCAAGTTTTGGGATAACCAAATATTCCACAGCTGGCAATGAACAGAAGCTTAACTTATACTCCTTGCTTGTAGCAGAGCTCCTGGCACATGCAACTCACTCATGAATATGGATTGACATAAATTCAGGCCAGATGTGAAGCACAGGTTCCTTTGATGTTTCTTCTTTGTAGCAGCTTCTAGCATATATTTGACAAAGAATAATTTTCATAATTTAATTCTGAATCTCTGTTTGCCTCTCTAATCTGATCAAGTGAAGACAGCCTCTGATGGATTTGGAAAAGAAAGATGTGGATAAATGTGTAATGGTTTTATAATCAAAGAGAAATTTTTAAATGTTTAAACAGACACAGAAGTGAAGATGGTGAGGTATTTATTTGCCTCCTAGTCCCTCTAACTGCATGGTATACTCCTTTTCAGAATATACCTCCACAGAGTTCAAAGGCCTGTGTTTTTTCTTGAAAAATACTGTAATTGAAATAGACGTTCTGTGTACATTTTCTCTGGTAATGTCAACAAAGGTCTATTTAGTCCAGACATGATATTAAACGCAGATCACAGAAACACTTCCACTCAAAGCTTATGCAGTGAACAATGAGTTTAATGCAGATTACTAAAAGAATCTGGGGTAATACCTGTGCAATTACACCACTGAAGAAAACACCTCCATCTCATAAGATGTCATGTCACCCACTTATGAAGCTCTGAGGAGAGTTATATCTCTCTAAACTCTTCTAATCTAGTAATTATTAGTTGCTTGTGAATGCTAAGCAGGAGGGGGACCACTAAGAATATTTGTGCTACCAACTAATAGCTATAAAAATTTTAGGGAAATGGGGAAGCTTCTTGAGACACTCACTCTTCCATGATGAAAAGTTAAGGGACTGTATTTTGTGCAAGATGTGAGGAACCACAGCTGTTAACAGTTCAAGAGGGCAAGTGCTGTGTCATGGCCAGAGTAGAGCATTCCACAAGAGATGGGTCCTTAAGAAACATGGGGATGTTGATGTGGATGTATTTTTTTATCAGAAGGGCAGTATTTGTCCTGAAGCCTGTTCTGCTGACTTGCTTCAGCCCTGTGAAGCATAAAATGAAGACAATCCTGTTCCAGAAACTCTGTCATGTGCCTCCCAGAAGAAAGTCTATAGCCCCATATAGAAGTTGTGCTTTCCTGCCAGCACGTATTGTGCAAGACTTTCCCATGAAGACATAACAAAATGTCTAGTCACCACAGAAGGCAAAACAATGACAGAGCCAAGTAAAGCAAAATCTAACTTGGTAAACCAGTGAGTTTATTTGGGTTTCTTAAAGGATCATGGATGACTCTGAGATCTGACACCACTGAAAGTTGATCCCAGCATGAGTTATGATTCATGGACCCTGGAGCCCTGGAGCTGTCTAGACAGGTCTAAAGTGTCCTTTCCTTACTGTTTAAATATCCTGGGAGAAAGGGAAGGTTTGCATGTCTGATAAGTTTTAGGTCTTCCAGAGACTTGTAAGTGGTTCTTACTGAATGGTAGCAAATCTTTCTTTAAAACTTACTGATTCTATTTTTTAAAGAGTTATTTTATTTTTTTATTTATTTTTCTCTAAGTATTTTTCATGTATGTATGTCTGTACACATTATGTCAATTGTTCTTTGATGTCAAAAGATAATGTCAGAAGTTTTGGAATGGAGCTACAGTTGTGAACCACCATGTGGGTGCCTAGAACCAGACTCAGGTCCTCTAACAGGGCAGCTAGTGCTTTTAACCACTGAGTTGTCTCTTTAGATCAACTCCCTGATTAATAATGAGCTTCTCTCTTGGGTGAGATGTTTCAGTTTGGAGGAAAGGGTAAACCATGCTTTGAGATTCAGGGGACTGGAGACATTGAAAGAGAATCATAGTCCTGACAACATTGTCATGAGACTTGGGATGTCACTCCCTGGTCTATTCATACATCTTGAAGTATTTTAATGAGTACTTAATAGATAAGACCACATAAAGAACCATGTATTCTCTATAATCTCTACAATTCTCTCAAAATCTAATACTTTTTATCCACCTGGCTTGAAAGCTCTCTGAGCTAAAAGGGTAATTGTTGCCTTTGAGCGATTTTTGCTTGCCTGACCTAAAAGTACTTGTTTCTACCTTCCCATAATGCCATTGATTTTCTGTATTTGATGAAGAGATGTCTTAATGTCTGGTATATTTAGGGCACTTAAAATGAGGTGATAGGCCACATAGACCTGAAATCCATCACTCCCCCGTGTTCTTCATGCAGTCCGGTGCTTGTAATATTTTAAAGCTTCCTCGGCCTTTTAAAGAAAAAAAAATGTCATTCTATTCTTTCTTATAACCCTACTGTTAATTACTCTAAATGAAGAAACAACATTGTATCCAAAGACACCTCATGTCCACTGCTAACTTTGCTGATAAACAATTTTTCTTTACGTAATTAAAAGAGCCTGAAGTCTGAACTTAGAAGAAAAATGCATCACCAAGGTTTTCCTGCAATAGGGAGCCAACTAGTGAGTTAAACATTGTTCTTCCTGACTGTGAACTGAGACCCACTGGGCTGAAAGTCTCTGAGGTATGTGCAAATTCATCTCCACTTTTGATCTTATCCGTTTTAGTTTTAGATATGAAGGTTCCGCTTTGCTGCATTGCCCAAAAAATAAAATAAAATTGATGTGCTTTGTAGTTCTTTCAAAACTTTTCTCAAGCCTCAATTACTAAGCAGGTTGGGTGATGCCTTAATGGTTTGACATATATTTATACATATGTCATATATTATAAATGATATATCATATCATTTATGAGGATTAATTTTGTGATATATATATACATATATGTGTGTGATACATACATATATATATATATATATATATATATATATATATATTCCTTCTTGGAAGGAGGAATTACAGTTAATAAGAATAATATGGATAGTATTCATGAAGATATGAACAGGGCATTTTCCTAGCAGCAGCTCATCATGCTTGTGAAAAGTATGAAAACAGTGAGCTTGGTCTGTGTGTGTGTCAAATGACACACTGGTTACTGCAGGTATGGGGCTAACTGATACACAGCTCCTTTACTGGTAATTCAGATAAAAAGATCATGTACTTAACTGTTTTGATTGAGAGGGTTCATACATGTGATGAATAATTAAGCAGTGCTTTCATTTTGTCAATAATATCCACAGCTGTGCTCACCTAATTTGAATCTATCCCTCAAGCCTGTTCTAATTTAGTGTGATATTAACTGGTAAGGTTCCAGCTGACATTTATTAATTTGTATTTTCAAGGTGTTATCCTTGGCACAAAACATTGCATTTCGTTAATATCTATGGCTTCCTTCACTGTAAATACGCATGAAATGGTATGATTGAGATGTTTCTATTCTCAGTCTATTCAACTAATCATATATAAAACTTCAACACTGGCTGCTCTTAACAATTTCCTCCTGAAAGTCATAACCTTAAATGAGTTGATCGGCCAGGCAAGATGACTTAGAGCTGTAGTCCCTTCCAGCTCTGAGGCAGCAGAATAGTTAAGAATCACTGAAACCACAATTTTCACATTAGTATAACTTAAGGATAGCTTCTTCAAACAACAACAACAACAACAAACAAACAAATCGAACAAAGTCACAAATGTGCAAGTAATATTAGATGAAAGGTTTTTTTTTTTTTTTTAATTCTCTGTCATCAAAACATTCATTTTCTTCTTTGTCGGCCTGGCCTACACTCTTTTATGGAAAATTCTATACATTAAAGTGTCAAAGAATAAAATAATGGGATGGGTTAAATTTCAGCTAATGTCAGCTACATTGCATCCACAGCCAGTGGAGGGAGATGGATACTGGTGCTCAGCATGGCCTGTGTGTCTTACTTAGTTTAGTTCTCCAGTTCATGGAAGAGTTCCTCCCCATACACATACACTTATTTTGGCATAGTTGTCTAAACTAACCCAATATAGAAAAAACATGCAGAGGCATATGCAAAGATTTTTCTCCAAGGTTGATGTAGGTCCTATTAAATTCAAAGTCTATCACAGGTTCAACAATCCATTCATATGTAGATTCATTATCATCAAGACGGATCAATTCACTGTATTCGGAGGCTGAATGTCCCATGACTTCTAGTCTGCGTGGTGGAGGCAAAGGAGCTGGTAACTTCATTCCAGTTCAGACTAGAGGACTGGTATCTAGAACACCCAGGAGATAAGTTCCAGTGAAAGATTACAGGAACATGAGCCTGTACTGTGTACAGAGAGAGAGAGAGAAAAAAAAAAAACATATAGATGTCTTACCTGCAGTAGAGGAAAAATTCCATTCCTCTATCTTTTTGTTTTATAGGGATATGTGTGCATTTGTGGGTGTGTATGGAGTGTGGAGTTGGGGCCTAGAGGACAATCTTGGTGACACAAACATCTCTGTGTAACCACCCCGCCCCCTTCTAAGACAAAGTCTCTCTCTCATGAAGTTCGTCTAATAGGCTGGCTAGGTGAGCACCCTCTTCTTCTACTTCCTCAGTTCTGAAATTACAAGCATTTGCCATAACCCCCAGTTTTTCTGTGGCTGTTAGGGCTGAAACTCAGCTACTCATGTGTGTACAGCAAGTATTTTACTGAGCACGTTACTTCTCCAAGCCCTGAATTTTCTTATTCTATTCAGATACTCCTTTAATACTTGTGACCATCTTTAGTCAGTATGTAGATTCATATACTGATATCTTACAGAAACCCCCTCAGAGAAGCCTCTAGAAACAATGTTTTGGCAGATACTTAAGCATTCCTTTGCCTTCCAAGTTGATACATACATTAAAGACAATTACTCATATAATACATACTTGTTTGTTACTGCAATTACTGTAACCTGATTTTAGAGTAAACATTTATCAAGTGATGGGTCATCTGCAGAGATGAAGATACTTGGATCCTATTAAATTATAAAACATCCTACCAGCCAGAGGCAAGTTATAAGGATTTGTCATGTTTTTCTCTTTTTTATTCATTTTAAACAAGTAAAAAACTGATTGAATGTACATTGATTCTGAAACCTATGACCATGCTAGAGTCCAAAGTAGGGTGTAAAGAAACAGAAACGAAAAGGTCCTGATATCTGAAAACAAACCGTTGCCCCGATGAGGCAAAAGCTCATAAATAAACTGCTGACTGAACATGTTTATCCTGATTATGAGAGAAAATAAGTGTGTACACAGAATAGAAAACACATACTTTCCAGGAAATTGAGAAGGGTGAGGGAGGCATGTGGCAGTTGTCGAACTGGATTAAAATAGATGCTGACATACGTTCACAAGTTAGACATTTTCTTCTGATTATGGACAGACATAAGGATAAGATCCAAATTTCCTCAGTTAGGCAATAGATTGACAACCAACAAACAGTGTGTCATCCTCCAGTTACTAATAAGATCAGAGAAAACACAGACTGGTTATATTCTCAGAGAGCAGACACTCTCTTCATAGTATCTAGACAGGAGTGCTTCCCTGAGCATTCTCAGTTCCCTCAGAGAACTGTAGTCAAGGGCATTGAAAAGACAAAACCAATAGTTTCTGATGTGGTCCACTGGGCATACTACCTTCATATATTTGAATGGTTTGTGGCTTTTATTGAAGATGAAGTTTCTAGAAGCAGCTGTACATAAATGATCAAATAAACCAAATATATGTCCATCAAGAGCCTGATCTGAAAGCTCACAGTACAGCGCTGGCATCAGATAAGAATCAGTTCTTCCTGTCAGCACCAATTAGTATAAGGAAGAAAATCCTCCTGTATACTAGATAGTTGTAGCATGTGCTGCCTGCCATCATTCAAATGTTATTATTTTTTGATGAATGCGATCAATCATCACAGCAGAAAGGGCAGTGCAAGAGAAGCTGTAAGTCCTGAGGGAAAGCAATCATGGATCCTTGCTTTCTTTTGTCCTCTTGCTGTGGCTGTCTCACAGGTGCTTCGGGGTAGATAGTCAGCCTCAGGTGTCTTCTTTACCGTCAATGTAGGTGAAGCATTTCATTATTTATTTTTTACCATTATAACTATTATTTATTTAACACATATATGTGCATGATGGTAGTACTCACAAGATGCTATGTTATGTACACTGTATATTCAATATTCACTATTTACTGTTTTCCCATCACTAGACATCAGACACGTGACTGGCCTTTTGGACTCACAGACTATCTGTGGTGGTTAGTAATAATGTAAACTCTGCAGTCTACTCACTCACAGGCAGGCTTTGGGCACATTTGTGGGAGGTTATGTAGATGAGCTTTGCCTTTAGAGGAACCTGTGAGGGATTTTCTTGCTTAGATTAATGGAAGGGGAAGACCCACCCTAACTGTGAGTGACATCATGTCATGGGATGGTGATAATAAACTTCATAGTAAGGAAAATGATCTGAGTAACAGCATTTCTTGCTTTCCGGTGCTTGACTATATATTCAAGGTGCCTAGATGCCTCCTCCATATCCTTCCATCATGACTTCCTCACC
This sequence comes from Psammomys obesus, assembly GCF_907164565.1. Taxonomy (NCBI): domain Eukaryota; kingdom Metazoa; phylum Chordata; class Mammalia; order Rodentia; family Muridae; genus Psammomys; species Psammomys obesus. The sequence goes on along the minus strand of NW_026585504.1, from coordinate 55,182,691 downwards.
GCACTCACTTAACTTCTTTTGTCATGGTATTTCTATCACAGCAATAGGATATGAAGCTGGAACACATTGCACCTAACTCATGGATCTGAAGGACATGAGGCACAGAAGATTTGACATATGAAACCTGGCCTGATATTTAAAAGGAATCACAAAACAAAATTTTCTAAACACAGACATTTTTCTGACTTAAGAGAAACTATGAAGAAACTTTCAATTGAAATGGCAACTTGTGACATGCCTATCCCATTCTAAATGGAGGCGAAAAGCCATCTTTCCGATGTCATCTCAGATCATGAGCATTTCTGCAAAGGATCCTGAGAAAGATGGAAGTGCATTAGCATCTTGAGAATGGAAGCAGTTGGAAGCTGAAAACAGAGGCAAAAATAATTATGTAGAAGTTTTTTTGAATGTACTTAGAAAGAGCGAAGGATAAATTTCTAGATAGATTTCTATAGCCATCTATCTGGCTATGTACAAATGTGTAAGTGGATGCATATATGTGAAGACTGAATGTGAATGGATACATGTGTGTGGATAGTGTATATATAAATTGTGAGCAGATCCATGTACCTGGAAACAAAAAAAAAAAAGAAAAGCTTTCGTGTATATTATTAACAATGTTCTTAATGTGCATATGTGTGCTGGTGGACATGTGTGTGCAGGTGTTCACATGCCTGTGGAAGTCAAGGTCAACTTTAGCTGCTATTCCTCAGGAAGTGTCCATCTTGTTTTGTGAGAAAATGAATTTCATTGCTGGACTAGGGGGGTATGCTCAGTGATCCCCAAGGACCAGCCCATGGATTGTTTTTTTACTGAAGAACAATAAAAGGAAAACTAGACAACTTTGATGGTTTTACTATTTCCTCATTTTAAAAGTTGGTTAAATGAATGATTAGTTAGTTTTGTTCAGCAGCTTATTCATTGTTAATATACCCCTTAATAGAGACAGAATCAAATGTCTACAGGACATAGGAGTAAAGGTCATTTAAACAGTACTTCTCGACTCTGATGCCCTAACCTATTATTTTCAACTTTGCTGATGAACACTTGAGTAAATTCGATTCATGTCTGACCTTCACTTCTCTGTCCTCATTCCTAATCATTTCAAATCTGATTTTTACCTCAGATGACACAGTAAAAGATTTCCCAGGATTCTGATGCATTGGGAGTGTTGGAAATTTATTTTAAAGAACTTCCCCTGATTTTGAAAAATAAAAGTCTGAAGGATTTTTTCAGGATTGATCTTTTTTACTGTGAGGTTTTGGTCTGAAAACTCTCAATCAGCAGAAAGCAAGCACCATTCCCCTAGACTTTCAAGGTACTTTGGTCTGATTTTCAATGAGGGAAAACTGTTTTGGTCTTGTGGCTTGAAACAGAAGCAAATAGTCAGTGCTCCTTCATGGAGATGTAGTTTCCTGAGGTAGCCTGGCCAGGCTGGCTCCTAAGCTGCAAAGTAACTAGTCTTTGCATTATAATCATCGGGCTATTTTCAGGAAAAAAAAAAAAAAAAAAAAAAAAAAAAAAAAAAAAAAAAACTTTCTTTTTTAATTTATTTATTTTTATTAATTACAGTTTATTCACTTTGTATCCCCCCATAAGGTCCTCCCTCCTTCCCTCCCAGTCCCATCCTCTCTCCCCCTTCTTCACGTATGCCCCTCCCCAAGTCCACTGATAGGGGAAGTCCTCCTCTCCTTCCTTCTGATCTTAGTCTATCAGATCACATCAGGAATGGCTGCATGTCATCTTCTGTGGCCTCAGTGGGAGGTGATCAAAGAACAGGCCAATCAGATTATGTCAGAGGCAGTCCCTCTTCCCATTACTGTGTAACCCACTTGGACACTAAGCTGCCATGGACTACATCTGTGCAGGGGTTCTAGGCTATCTCCATACCTGGTACTTGGTTGGAGTATGAGTCTCTGGGAAGACTATTAAAGCAGACACTGAGATTTATGGCCAACTGTTGGGCAACATGCAGGGAATCTTATGTAAGAAGTGGGAAATAGTAAGATCTGGAGAGGACGGGAACCCCACAAGGAGAGCAACAGAACCGAAAAATTTGAACACAGGAAGAAACTTTCAAAGCATGTCAAAACCCTGTTCCTCTGAAGTAGAATATCTAATGAAATGACAATTCATATTAAGCTAGAATGCTGGCCAGTGAGATCCAGCAATCTCTGCCTCTCCAGAACTGAGATTGCAAAGGCATCACACTGTTCCCAGATATCATCATTTGTTTGTTGTTGCTCCAATAAACACCAAGACTAACCTGGGGGAAAAGGGTTGATTTGGCTAACATATTCCAGTCTATCACTAAGAGAGGCCAGAGCAGGGGACACGGCCGGAACATGGAGCAGAAGCTAAAACAGAGATTATGGAGGATCATACATTGGCTGAATGGTTTGCTCCTACTGGCCTGGGCAGCTTGCTTTGATTTAAATCCTAGGATCATCTACCTGCTCAGGGGTGGGCAACCACATTTGGGCTGGACCCTCCCAATTTAGTCATCAAGAAATTGCTCCGCAGACTTGTTTATAGGCCAAATGATCATCACTTTCTCAATTGAAGATTCCCCTTCCAAAATAACTCTAGTTTGTGTTTTGTTGCCATAAACAACAAACAAATAAATAAATGCATAAATAAACAAGCACATTTATGCAGCATACCTGGGTCTTTAAATCCAAGTTCTAGGGTCTAGCTTGGGTCCTTATGCTCCCAAAGCAGACACTTAGTGATGGAACCACAAGCCCAGCCCCTACCAATATTCTTTCTTGAATTACATTTTTAAAGTTTTATGTTATTTTTTAATTATTTTATTTATTAATTACAGTTTATTGACTTTGTATCCCAGCTGTAGCCTCCTACACCCTCCCAATGCCACCCTCCTTCCCTTTTCTTCTCCTATCCCCCTACCCCAGTCCAATGATAGGGGAAGTCTTCCTCCCCTTCCATCTGACCCTAGTCTATCAGGTCTCATCAGGACTGGCTTCTTTGTCTTCCTCTGTGGACTGGTAAGGCAAGTAGAGGTTATCCAAGAGCCAGCCCATGACTTCATGTCAAAGATGGTCTCCGGTCCTATTTCTGGGGAATCCTCTTGGATTTCTGAGCTGCTGTGGGATGCTTCTATGCAGGGGTTATAAGTTATCTCTATGCATGGTCCTTGTTTGGAGTATCAGTCTCAGAAAAGACCACTGTGCACAGATTTTTTGGTTCTGTTGCTCCCCTTGTGGAGCTCCTGTTCCCTCCAGGTCTTTCTATCTCCCCTTCTTTCATAAGATTCCCTGCACTCTGCCCAAAGTTTGGCTATGCATCTCAGCATATGTCTTGATACCTTCTGGGTGGAGTCTTTCACAGGCCCTCTATGATAGGCTCTTTTCCTGTTCCCTATTTTCTCCCTCTTCTGATGTCTATCCCTTTTGCCTTTCTGAATGAAGATCGAGCATCTTACCCAGGGTCCTCCTTCTTACTTAGCTTCCTTTGGTATACAGATTTTAGTATGATTATTCTATAATATATGTCTAATATTCACTTATAAGTGAGTATATACCATGTGTGTCTTTCTGCTTCTTAGATACCTCACTCAGGATGATCTTTTCTAGATCCCACCATTTGCCTGCAAATTTCATGATTTCTTTGTTTTTAATTGCTGACTAATATTCAATTGTGTACATGTACCACAGTTTCTGGATCCATTCCTTAAGTGAGGGGTATCTGTGTTGTTTCCAACTTCTGGCTATTACAAATAAAGCTGCTATGAACATGGCTGAACAAATATCCTTGTTGTGTACTTGAGCATCTTTTGGATATATGCCTATATATAGGTATAATGGTATAGCTGGGTCTTGAGGTAGCACTATGCCTATTTGTCAGAGAAAGTGCCAGATTGATTTTCAAAGTGGTTGTACAAGTTTACATTCCCAAAAGCTATAGAGTAGGGTTCTTCTTTCCCAACATCCTCTTCAGCCTGTGCTGTCACTTGAGTTTGATCTTAGTCATTCTGATGGGTGTAAGGTGAAATCTCAGGGCCCTTTTGATTTGCATTTCCCTCATGGCTAAGGATGTTTAGAATTTCTTTAAGTATTTCTCTACCATTCAATATTCCTTTCTTGAGAATTCTCTCTTTAGCTCTGTACCCCATTTTTTTAATTGGGTTATTTGATTTGTGACTGTTTAACTTCTTAATTTCTTTATATATTCTAGACATTAGCTCTCTGTCAGATATAGGGTTGGTGAATCCTTTCCCAGTCTGTAGGCTGTCATTTTGTTCTGATGACAGTGTCCTTTGCATTATAGAAGCTTTTCAGTTTCATGAGGTCCAATTTATTGATTGTTGATCTCAGTGGCTGTACTGTTGGTGTTCTACTCAGGAAGTTGTCTCCTGTGCCAATGAGTTCAAGGCTCTTCCCCACTTTTTCTTCTAACAGGTTTAGTGAGCCATTTTAATATTAAGGTCTTTGATCCACTTGGACTTTAGTTTTGTGCAGGTTGATAAATGTGGATCGATTTGCATTTTTTCTACATGTAGCCATCCAGTTAGGCCAGCACTATTTGTTGAAGATTCTATCTCTTTTCCATTATATGGTTTTGGCATGTTTGTAAAAATCAGGTGTCCATAAGTGTGTGGGTTTATTTCTGGGTCTTCTATTTGATTCCATTGATCCACCATTCTGTTTCTATGCCAATACCATGCAATTTTTTAACTCTTACTTTATAGTACAGCTTGAGATGAGGAATGGAGATACCTCCAGAATATATTTTATTTTAGAGGATTGTTTTAGTGATTTGGAGTTTGTTGTTATTCCATATGAATTTGAGAATTTTTCTTTCCAGGTCTGTAAAGAATTGTGTTGGTAATTTGATGGGAATTGCATTGAATCTGTAGATTGCTGTGGTAGGATGGCCATTTTTACTATGTTAATCATAAACTCAGTGGCTGGCTCTTTGATCACCTCCCCCTCTGTGGGGCAGTGTGACTTTGCCAGTCCAAAGAGAAAGATGATGAAGCCAGCCCTGATAAGACCTGTTAGACTAGGGTCAGACAGGAGGGGAGGAGGACCTCCCCTATCAGTGGACTAGGGAAGGTGCTTAGGGAGAGAAGAGGGAGGCAGGGAGGTATTGGGAGGAGATAGAGGGTGTTACAGCCAGTATACAAAGTAAATAATTGTAATAATATATAAATAAACAAAAATAATAAACTTTAAAAAAGATATCCATAAAAAGTTAATTTTCTGTAATATTAATGATTTTAATGTATATGTAAATACATACATATATAGATATTTATGTATATATACATATGTATGGAGACATATGTATGTCTATATGTGTATACTTGTGTGTATTTCTGTATGTACATAATAATTATTAACTTGATATGTGCAAAAACTACTCTTCAAAAATCATCAGAGGAGATTGTGTCTTTGCTGTCCACATTTCTATATCCTTCATAGTACCGGTTATAAATATAAGTGCTAAAGCTTAATAGTGTGGTGCCTGATTTTTTGTTTGTTTTTTAAAGAGTTCCTCGGTGATAATAGGCTCAACACATACACATTCTTTATTCCTGTTACTATATTCTTTACACAATAGCATGTTTTCTTTAGTCTTTTCTATTTTGTTTTTTTTTTATTGAATGCTTAAATTTAATAAACAAATTCACTTCCTAAAAGATTTATACCTTTCTTCACGATCAGATCTAAGTTTCTTGCCAGATATAAATACCATGCTGTTTACATATGTCAAGTTTTAAAATTTAAATAGGCCGAGTGCTCTTATCCAGAAGTACTCTTTCCTCGCTCACCGGAGTTAGTGTTCCTTCATTACTGAGACGGGATTTTCTTTAATCAGAAGCTTCATATATTTCGCTTCTTGAGAGTTTGTGTATGTGGAATGGACATTTAGAAAATGAAGGCAAAAGTACAAATGCTGTGATTACCACATTATCTGAAAATTTAAGGTTTGTCCTCATGTATTTTAACCCTATACATTTTTTGTTTTTATTTTAATTTTTATTAGTTACAATTTATTCACTTTGTACCCCCCCGTAGCTCCCTCCCTACTCCACTCCCAATCCCACCCTCCCTCCCCCTTCTCTACCCATGCCCCTCCCCCACCCCCAGTGGGTTCCTGGTGTCTTCCTGCCTCTGCAGCCTCAGCCCACACCACTATCTTGTTTTTGTTTTAAACATGGATATTTTGATCAAGCTCAGGTCCTTCTGTTTACAAGACAAGTGTTGTATTGCCTGGGCCATCTTTTCAGCTCTGTACATCTGTTTTATACTGTTGGATTTATCTTCAGACTACATTCTTAGAAATGACAAAAATTTAATTTAATTTTAGTTTTTTTTATGTCTTCTGAAATTTTTCCTTTATTAGTTACGCTCATTTTTCCACATCCCCTAAGTCTGCCTTGTATTTGTTTGTTTCCCAAAGCCATGTCCCTAAGGACATCATGTACTTCAAGCCTGAGTCTGTCTCCAAAGTGTTTCCTAGAACCCCTTTCTTCTGCTCACCCCTCTGGTTCCTCTACGCAACATTTTTTTTTTCCTGTGGCATGTATGACACACTGGATAGCAGTAACAGGCAAGCACATTTCCAAAAGCTACAAAGAGAAAAGTGAAACTTGTGCTACCAAGAAATGCTGCCAAGAAATGATAGGTGTTTCAGGACTTAAGTTTATTAACCCAGACTTAAAGATGAGGCAATATGTACATGCATCAACTTATAGGACAGCTGATATGCAAGCAATTAAATAAACACTCAGCATTTATATTTTAGAAGTGATATTCTGTGTGTTCATTCCACTGCATGATCCAGAAATTCCCATATGAAACAGAGTTCCCAGAGACAAGAGAACAGCTCAAACACTAACGGGCCTGCTCCATGGCCCGACAGCATGAGGTCAACCTCTAGAATCCATGTGGTGGAAGGAGATAACCAATTCCCCAAAACTGTCCTCTGATCTGCCTGTCTGTCTGTCTATCTGTTTCTCTCTCTCTCTCCTTTCCTCCATCTCTACTCTCTCCCTCTCCCCCTCTCCATCTCCATCCCTCTTTCATTAAATTAAACTGTAATAAAAACCTTTTAAATTGAAAAAGTTTCTGGCACAGGGTCCAATTTTGACTTCGTTGTAATCAGATTGGCCCATTTTTCTCTGTGTATCTTATGGTAACCAGAAAAGAACACAACGCAGAAATTGTATGGGATTTGTTGGCTGGTTCATATAACATTTAGCTAACCAGGGGCTGGAGTGATGGCTCAACATTAAAGAACACTTGCTACTTTTGCAGAAAGCTCAAGTTCAGATCCCAGCTCCAGTATGGCAGCTCACAACCATCCATAACTCCAGTTCTAGGGGACTCAATGATTCTGCTGAACTGCATTGGCACTGTGCATACATGTAACAAACACTCATATAGGCAGCAAAACATTGAAACATAAAATTATAAAACCAAATATACAAAACCTCTTTAAAAATTACTCAACTAATACTTGTTCTAAAGAGACTACGGGACACACCCATGTTTGTTTGTTTGTTTTTAATTTTGTTTATTTTTATGTCAGTGCTGCAGTTACACTTTCTACATTAGACCACTTTATTCTTCTGGCCTTCTTTCCTTTGCTCCTTCCTTCGTTCATTCCTTCCTCTCTCCATCACCCTTTCATCTTTCTCTGATTTATGTTTTAATTTTTTTAAAAAAGGAAGCTGAAAGCAACACATAAAAATAGGGTGACTTAGTGATGACATTGCCAACCCCAGGACCAGGCTAGGCTATTGGGTAGGAGAAGATGATGGAGGAAGGCCTCCTCCACAGACAGAACTAATTTCTGTTTCCGTCTCTCACAGTCAGCCCTAAGCCAGTGCAGTTCCCAGGGAATTATTGCTGACAGGTTTGCACTGATTAGCAGCCCCAGGACAGGACATTGTCAGAATGAGATCAATGTCGCAGGGTTTTTGACCCCAGCAGCAAACAAAATGCAATCAGCAATTGCTTACCAGTGTTGTTTATTAGAGGAAAATATGAGAGTCAGGAGCATGGGGTGAAAGAGAGAATTTAATATGATGCCCTTGAGGTAGATTTCAGCAATGACCCTGAGAGACAAATTCTCCCTCTTAATAGTGTAAGAATAGCCTGGACAGCCTGGACACTCAAAGAAAATGTATAGCTGAAAACTCCGCCTATTATGATACATGCTCAACAGAGGTGTGTGTATGCATGTGTGTATGTATGTACATGTATGTATGCATTGTACATGCATGTAAGGTAGTGTGTGTCGATCACTATGTTTGTGATGTGCTAAATGTATGTGTGTATACAGTGGTGTGTGTGTGTATACTCTGGATATATGTATGGTGTATGCATATATGCACATGTGAATGAATGTGTATGTGTGTATATGTGTATGAGTTCTATTGTGCAGTGTGGTATATGCCTGTGTGCATATATGTGTGATGTTTGTTTGTGTAAATGTATGTGTGTTTGTGGCCTACCTGTGTATGTCAGAGTGAGATGTATTTATTTTTATTTCATGTGTGTGGGTATTTTGCCTGCATGTGTATCTGAACAGTACATTTGTGTAGTGGCCACAAAGTCCAGAAGAAGGTGTTGGTTCTTCTGGAACTGTAGTCACAGATGGTTGTGAGCCACCATGTGGGAGCTGTATGCTGAACACCAGGCTCTGCAGGAGAAGCAGTTCTTCATCACTGAGCCATCTCTCCAGTCTCTACACTTTTGAGACAAGGCCTCTCCTTCAGCCTGGAATTCTTTGATGAGCTGTAGCGTTTACTAGTGTGCCCCTGCTACTAGCCTGTCTCTATCCCTCACCTGTTCTCAGTTATTGGGTTATACATAGGCACTGTCACACCTGACGGTGGGGCTCTAATCACCATTGCATTGCAAACAAGCACTTGTCCCAGAGTCTTCTCACTGCCCCACTGTTAGAGTTTTGAGATTTTTAAAAAAATTTCTTTCCTTGCATTAGACTCCTTCTCATCAGAGTCTTTTTCTCTTTTTAATTTTCCCTTATTATTATTACAATTTCTTCACCTTGTATCTCAGCTGTAGCCCCTTGCCTCATCTCCTCCTTCCCTCTTCTCCCCTATGTCTAGTCCCTTTTAGAAAGAAGCATAGAGTATTTTCACAGTCTTGCAAGGTGTCTTTGAAATGGACTTCCACATTTGGCTAGCCTGCCACAGGAAGTTGCTTTGATACATTTTAAATGTGAGAAGCAGCCTGGATTAAAGCACAGGCATGCTCACTCCTGATTCATTGCCTAGTTACTACAGGGCTTGCTCTGCTTACTTCTGAGTTTTATTTCTTGAAATTATAGCAGGTCTTGCTTTGCTGAGAACAAAAGTCCTCATCTGAAATAAGAAGCAATCTGCTATAGAGAAAGATTTTATTTGTTTTTGTTCCTTACTAACAGTGGAATATTCGGGTAGCCTGAAGTTTCCCCAAATTTCTGAAAACAAAGCTGTACCTCAAAGCACAATAAGTCAATATTATAATCCCTGTATGGAGAGTGACTCAGAGACCTTTCTCAAGATCAATGTGGAGAACAAAAATATTACTAATACCAGAAGTAGCTATAAAATAAACTTTGAAACATTGCAGCTCTCAGACTACAGTTTGGCAACCATTCCTCCTTATGTCTTCATCCCTTTCTCTAATACAATGCCATCTTTGCGTGTAAAATTAAAAGCGAAATAATTACTTGAATGTGAATATTCTATTTAAGTTTATTTATCTGCATGGGTGTGGCTTGCCACAACCTACTTTGAGGTCAGAGAACAACTTAGAGTAACCATTTCTTTCCTCCAACATGGATTCTCAGGAATTGAACTCAGGTCTTCAAGCTTGGAAGACAATTGTCTTTACCTGCTGAGCTACCTTACCTAGCCAGTCTTATTTAAAAACATAGCAAATGGACTTTGCTTTACATACTTTGTATTTCATACAGCTTAAAAACAAATACTGGAATCATAGGATAAACAGTTTAATGAAGGCAAAAAACCAATCATCAGAGCAAAATTTGATTTACATGTAACATCATACACATTTTTTTTTATAGTAAAACACCAGTAAAAGATTCAAAGCAGGGAAGACTGCAATCCTTAGTAACAGAACTACCGTTTTTTGTTTTTGGTTTTGTTTTTTTTTTTGGGGGGGGGGTAAAGATTTATCTCTCTGGTTTTCAAAGCTTAACTACATTTCCTGTAAAATTTAAAAATGTTTAACCAAATTGCCTACCTTTCCCTTCATAAATGCACACAAGTGAGCATAGAGTTCAGGGAGACTGTATACAAGCTTCGGGTTTTACCAGAAGGCTTGTCTGATCACTCACATAGCCCTCCACTTTGATGTCTGTTTGGTGTGTCCCTGTTTCTTCTGAGATGAGAGAGAAATGAAGATTGGCTTTCACCTCTGAGTCATGACAGAACTTCCAGGTCTTGCTCATGGTACTCATTAAACAAATGTGCTGCATAAATAAACAAGCAGAAGAGCCCATGAACTCATAAACAGAGTCTGAGCAGGGCTGATCTGTGGAAAACAACACACATATTTGTCATTGGTCATCATCTCTTTTTTTTTAAATTTTTTAAAATATTTTATTAATTACACTTTATTCATTTTGTATCCCCCCACAAGCCCCTCCCTCCTCCCCTCAAAATCCCACCCTCCCTCCCCTTTCTGCATGCATGCCACTCCCCAAGTCCACTGATAGGGGAGGTTCTCCTCTTCTTTCTGATCTTAGTCTATCAGTTCTCATCAAAAGTGGCTGCATTGTCCTCTACCGTGGCCTGGTAAGGCTGCTCCCCCCCTCAGGGAGAGGTGATCAAAGAGCAGGCCAATCAGATTATGTCAGAGGCAGTCCCTCTTCCCATTACTATGTAACCCACTTGGACACTGAACTGCCATGGGCTACATCTGTGCAGGAGTTCTAGGTTATCTCCACGAATAGTCCTTGGCTGGAGTATGAGTCTCTGGGAAGTTCCCTGTGTTCAAATTATCTTGTTCTGTTGTTCTGCTTGTGGAGTTCCTGTCCCCTCCAGCTTTTACTATTTCCCACTTCTTACATAAAATTCCATTTACTCTGTCCATCAATTGGCCATCAGGCTCAGCATCTGCTTTGACAGTCTATACTGCAGAAGCTTTCAGAGGCCCTCTGTGGCAGGTTTCAAGGTTGTTTCCTGTTTTCTTCTGGCTTTCACAGGCCCTCTGTAGCAGGTTCCGAGGTTGTTTCCTATTTTCTTTTTCTTCTGATGTCCATCCTCTTTGCCTTTCAGGATGGGGATTGAACATTTTAGTTAGGGTCCTCTCTTTTGCTTAGTTTGTTTAGATGTACAGATTTTAGTGGGTTTATTCTATGTTGTATGTTTATATGAGTGAGTATATACCATGCGTGTCCTTTTGCTTCTGGGACAACTCACTCAGGATGATCCTTTTCAGGTCCCACCATTTACCTGCAAATTTCATGATTTCATCTCTTATCCATTATGTTTTCGACATGCAAAGCCCCATAACTTTGTTCATGTTGGTTGGCCTTGTCCATATCTAATGAATGTAAGAGGAAGGTAAAGATGGTTGAATGGGTAAAGTGCCGGCTTTGCAAGCATGAGGACCTGAGTTTGACATCCAGTACCTACATAAAAATGCAGAGTGTGTTAGAGTGTGTAATTCTAGTTCTGGGGAAGTAGAGACTGGTAGATCCCTGGGACCTGTTGGCTGGCCCGTTTAGTGTATTTCATGGGCTCCAAGCTGGTGCAAATCACTATATTTAAAAGCAAGATGAACTACATTCTAGGAATGAGAGCTTAGGTTCTCCTGTGCAAGCACATTCACCAAGAGCAACATACATAAATAAGAATATTAAAAATATATTTATAAACGTGAGCAGGAGAGAGGGGTGGAAGAAAAGTGTCTTTTGCGCTCTGAACTACTTGTATTGAACATAATATTTATTTACTTCAAATATATTCACAGAGGAACAGGTCTTGGGGATGCTAAAATCTAAAATGGAGAAAAAGAAAGGTGGCTGCTGGCTCTGGGAGACCTTAGTTTTTCCTGGCTAGAGGGTATGGAAGTCCTGAAGTCTGGACATGGTGCATAACCAGAGCAGTGGGATATGTAAAACTGTGTAGGTAACAATTTTATTTAGTTCAGATGAAAACATTTTAAGAGCAGAATTTGAACAGTCTCTTTGAAGTATAATTTCCTATAATACTTTTGTGCAGGTAACTTTCAAATATAGTGGAGAAGACTTTACTTGTTCAAGTATCTGTGACTCCATCCATCCACACAAGCCAGGAGACGAAAAAACTGTTGCAAAGGCCATCTGAAGTGCTTTGATTATCTTGAATACTTATTGCCCCTATTCCTAGAAAGATACTGCTCTTCTCTTTCCTCTCACTGCTCTAACCTAATACTATTAATATTTCATTTTTCTAGAAGCCTACACAGATGGAACACTAGAGAATGCTCCCTTTTGTTTTTGTGTGAATGTCATTCTTTCAGTCTGCATTTTAAGTGTCATCAATTATGTATTTAGTGCTGATTATGAGGATGGGTACTCTGTGAACTCAGCTTGATGTGCATGTCAATGAATTGCCATTAAGTAATTGCATTCCCAGTACTCAGTCTCATTGAATTATGAGAAATCATAGAGTCCCGAAGACCTGATTTATTTGCAAAAAGGTCAATCTTTCTTCTCATGTAGCTAATTCATTTACTCACAGAACAACACACCCACACAACTGACAGAATGATGTTTGTGGTGAAATGGGGCTCAGCACTCCCTTCCACTTATTGGTGAGAAAAACTGATCATTTCGCCTATATTGTCAAGTCATTAATACTTTCTTATGGGAGGCAGGCAAACTCCAGCCACACAGTTCTGTGTGAAATGGTGATTTAAATTGTGATTAGCGGTGGCCATGCCAGTTGCCCATGTCCATAAGTACTCTCTCACCTATGCTCCTGTAAACAGCCCTAATGAAAATCATTGTCTCCAATTAAAGCAATCAAACAATCCAACAATGAGAAACATAGATCAGTGAGATAACTCATTAGGAATAGGTGTCTAAATCTAAGCATGACAACTGAATTTTGACAAGAGAATCCAAGATAGTGGGAAGAAACTTTTAACTTCCTCAAGTTGAACTTTGACTTTCATAAATGTACCATGGCATGTGCATGACCCCAAATATGCATGCACATGTTCATACAAAAAAAAAAACACACACACACACACAAATAAGAAAGTAAATAAATAAATAATATATAAATAAATGCCACTAAAAATTAAAACCTAAAAGACATGATCTGTAACAATAACTTAGCTGTTAAGAATGCTTTACTCCAGATATTCAAGATGGCAGTGCCAGGAGGACACTGTGTCTGAGGAGCAGGACAGCACTGTAGGCACAGTGACCAGAAGACTGAACCCTGGGCCCTAAAACACAAGTGATTGTGATTTCCAGGTGAGAGGAAATCCCATGGTATGGAAATCAATCGGACTGACCTCAGGTCACCCAGTCAACTCCTGGAAAAAGTCCTAGAGACCTGCGGGCACACAGCCACTATCCCAGCACAGGGCCCTCTGCTGCCAGCACAGATCAGGGCACACAGCATCCAGCCCAGAGCAGGGGCAGGGGAGCCCTCAGCCGCGGCCCAGAGTAGGGCACTCAGCTCCAGCCCAGAGACCTGCTGCATGCCCAACTCACCATCCCAGACAGAACTGTGAGTCCCTGGGCACCAGAGACTGAGTTTCCCTGTTGGGAAAAAACCCCAAACTAAGGAATCAGCAGGTTCTTCAAGAGGGCTGTGCATGGGAAAGAGTGTAACAACAGCAGCAGCTCACTAAATTCAGAGTGAGAAACCCAGCAGCAAGGCAGCTGTCTCCAGGACTTCTGCAGGTGAGAGGAGAGCCCTCTGCCTAACAAAGACCATTTACCACTCAGGTCTATATGCCTGAGGTGAGCATTGGCAATTCCTGAGAAACATCAGCCATTGGGTGACCATATCCAAAAAGTACAGGAAGCCTCCTTCAGGAAAAATCATCTTCCTGCAAAGCAGATTCTCCCCACCACAGGATTCCAAGAAGCACCAGAAACTAATAGCCAATACCTAAAATAGCCCAATGGGTAGAGGCCAGCATGAAAGCTAAAAAAAAAAAAAAAAAAAAAAAAAAAGGCAGAGCAATATGGCATCTCTAGAACCCAGTTATAAAGGGGCAAGCAGTCCTTGACACCCAAGCATAATTAAAATTCAGGAAGATGACCTTACATTTATGCCAATGAAGAGGATAATAGAGGAAGCAAATAAAATACATAAAGAATTAGAGGAAGATAAAGTCAAACAGATTATGGCCATCCGTAAAGAAATGGAGGAAGGTAAAGACAAAAAGATTATGGCCACCTGTGAAGAAATATGGGAAGATGCAGCCAAACATTGTGGCCTTCAGAGAGGAAATAATTAAATCACTGAAAGAAATAAAAGAAACAGAGGAATGTTCAAACAAACTGCTGAAGGAACTAAAGGAAAATCAGGAAAATACAATCATAGAGGTGAATGAAATAAACAAAACAACTCAAGATCTGAAAACAGAATTGGAAAAATTAAAGAAAACAAAAACAGAGGAAATCATGAACAGGAAGAATTTAGGGAAGAAAACTGGAACTACAGAGGTAAGCATAACCAATAGACTACAAGAGATGGGAGAAAGAATCTCAGCTGTGGAAGATACAATGGAAGAAATCGATCAATCTGTCAAAGAAAATGTTAAATCCAAAAATTTCGTGACACAGACCATCCAAGAAATCCAAGACAAGATGAAAAGACAAAATCTAAGAATAATAGGAATAGAGGATAAAGAAGATTCCCTCCTCCAAGGCCCAGAATATATTTTCAATGAAATCATAGAAGAAAATTCCCAAAATTAAAGGATAGGCCTATAATAAAACAAGAGGCCTACAGAACACCTAATAAGTTAGATCAGAAAAGAAAATCCTCCTGCCACATAATAATCAAAACAGTAAGTATACAGAACAAAGAAAAAATACTAAAAGCTGTGAGGGAAAAATGCCTACTAATATATAATGGCAAACCCACTAAAATCACACCTGACTTCTCAACAGAGACTATGAAAGCCAAAAGGATCTGGATGGATATCATGCACACCCTAATAGAACATAAATGTCAGCCCAGGCTAATACATCCAGCAAAACTCTCAGTCATCATAGATGGAGAAAACAAGATAGTCAATGACAAAAAGAAATTTAAAAAATACCTACCCACAATTCCAGCATTACAGAAGATTATAGAAGAAAAAATACAACCCGTAACATCAATGGACTCAACTCTCCAATAAAAAGACACAGATTAACAGAATTGATACTTAAACAAGATCCAACAATCTGTTGCATACAAGAAACACACCTATGTCACAAACATAGACATTACCTGAGAGTAAAGGGCTGAAAGATTATTTTCTAAGCAATGGATCCAAGAAGCAAGCAGGAGTAGCCATTCTAATATCTAATAAAATAGATTTTTAACCAAAATTATTCAAGAGATGAAGAAGGTCATTTCATACTCATCAAAGGAAAACTCCACCAAGAAGAGATCATAATTCTGAACATCTATGCCCCAAATACAAGGGCACCCAAATTTGTAAAAGAAACATTAATAAAACTGAAACCACACATAGATACCCACACATTAATAGTGGGAGACTTCAACACCCCACTCTCAACAAAGGATAGGTCAATAAAACAGAAATTAAAAAAAGAAACAATGACTCTTACAGAGGTCATGAATCAAATGGACCTAACAGACATATACAGAACCTTTCACTCAAACACAAAATTTACCTTACTCTCAGCACCTCATCCAATCTTTTCCAAAATAGACCATACAGATGGTCAAAAAGCAAGCCTCAACAGATAGAAAAGATTTAAATAATCCCATGTATTCTATCTGACCACCATGGACTAAAGCTGGACCTCAACAACAACAGAAATAGCAAAAAGCCTACACACCTATGGAAACTAAACCATTCGCTACTCAATGACAGCTGGGTCAGGGAAGAAATAAAGAAAGAAATTAAAGTCTTCCTAGAAATCAATGGGAATGAAGACACAAGATACCCAAACTTATGGAACACAATGAAAACAGTGCTAAACAGAAAGTTCATAGCACTAAGTGTCTTCAAGAAGAAATTCAAAACATCTCATTTAAGCAACTTAATGGTTCACCTAAAAGTCCTAGAAAAAAAAAAAGAAGCAAACACACCCAAGATGAATAGATGGCTGGAAATAATCATACTCAGGGCTGAAATCCATCAATTAGAAACAAATAAAACAATTCAAAGAATCAATGAAACAAAAAACTCGTTATTTGAGAAAATCAAGAAGAAAAACACAGAGCCAAGCTAACAAAAGGCAGAGAGACACTACCCAAGTCAACAAAATTAGAAATGAAAAGGGGATATAACAACAGACATTGAGGAAATCCAAACAATCATTAGATCTTACTTCAAAAGCCTATATGCCACAAAATTTGAAATGCTAAATTAAATGGATAATTTTCTTGATCGAATCCAGTTGCCAAAGCTGCACCAATATCACATAAATCAATTAAATAGTCCTATATCCCCTGAGGGTATAGAAGTGGTCATCAGAAGTCTCCCATTCAAAATAAGCCCAGGGCCAAATGAAATCAGAGCAGAATTCTACCAGACCTTCAAAGAAGAGCTAACACCAATACTCTTCAAACTATTCCACAAAATAGAAACAGAAGGAACATTACCAAACTCATTCTATGAAGCCACAGTCACCTTGGTATTTAAACCTCACAAAGACCCAAAAAAATAAAGAGAATTTCAAGCAAATCTCCCTTTTGAACCTTGATACTAAAATACTTGCAAACCAAATCCAAGAACACATCAAAGATATCATCCACTATGACCAAATAGTCTTCATCCCAGGTATGCAGAGGTGGTTCAATATATGGAAATCCATCAATGTGATTCACCATATTAATAAACTGAAAGAAAAAAAAAAGCACAAGATAATCTCCTTAGATGCTGGAAAAGCATTTGACAGAATCCAACATCCATTTATGTTTAAAGTATGAGAGATCAGGGATACAAGGCACATACATGAACATAATAAAGGCAATATACAGCAATCCAATAGCTAACATCATACTAAACAGAGAGAAACTTAAAGCAATCCCATTGAAATCAGGGAAAAGGCAAGGCTATCCACTCTCTCCATATCTCTTCAACATAGTTTGGAAGTTCTTGCTAGAGCAATAAGACAATTAAAGGAGATCAAGTCAATACAAATTGGAAAGGAAGAAGTCAAAGTATCACTATTTGCAGATAATATGATAGTATAACTGAATGACCCCCAAAATTCTACCAGATAAATCCTGATAAACATCTTCAGCAAAGTGCCTTGATACAAAATTAACTCAAAAAAAAATCAGTAGCCCTCAGACAAACAGGCTGAGAAAAAAATTAGAGAAACTATACCCTTCACAATAGCCATAAAGACATAAAATACCTTGGTGTGACCCTAACCAAACAAGTCAAAGACTTGTATGAAAAAAAAATCCATTCTCTAAAGAAATAATTAGAAGAAAATATCAGAAATGGAAAGATCTCACATGCTCATGGCTTGGTAGGATTAACATAGTAAAAATGGCCATCTTACCAAAAGCAATCTACAGATTCAATGTAGTTCCCATCAACTTACCAACACAATTCTTTACAGAACTTGAAGGAAAAAATCTCAACTTCATATGGAATAACAAGAAACCCAGAATTGCTAAAACAATCGTCTACAATAATAGCTCTTCTGGAGGTATCTCCATCCCTGATCTCAAGCTGTACTATAGAGCAACAATAAAGTGTTCACCTTCATACTTTAAAAATAAGCTGAACACACAACACACTTACAGTCTAGTTCTTCCTTTTCTAGGTTTTCTCCCTCACTGCCAAAAGTATCCTCTAGACTTCAATTCACCCCGGAAGTATCCAGGACACCCATAGGATAACTTTCTGTGAAGCACCTTGCATTTATGTTGCTGTACTCCAAGAACACAGCACAGTACTTGTCTCTGAATGCACACACAGTGCCACATGCCAAGACAAAACCATGTCTTCCAACCTGGGCAGCCCCAGACCATCATTTTTAATTACTTATGGTACCATTCTCAACCTGTCTTCATTCAGCCACAGTTAAATGTTCAAACAATAAAGAGCAACAGACTTGAAATTGCTCTTTTGTGTCAATGACAAATGGTGCTTTGTGCCTTGCAAATGGTGTTTTAGAATCTCATTAGCAGCATATTTTCTCAAAGAAACAAGTTTCGCACTTTCTTCTCTCTCCATTATCCTGTGATATTATTATTTCTTTTTGCTGGTATCTCACTGTATAAACTTACTCCAAGACATTATTTTATCTCATTTCTGGGAAAATCTACGGATGGAAATTAATTATGAATCACTCAGGTCAAGCAGGATGCTGCGCATCAGCATCATCTGCAGTGACATGTCACTCTTCTATAAGTAGCTTCTTGTCGAGCGTGTTTCATGTTTATAAGTAAGATATTTTATATATGTATACATATATATCTTGGTGACTTGAGATATACCACATAAAACATGCTGGTCAATTGTTGATAATAAATGGTATCAGGATAAATATAATTTATTGTTAGCCCTATGATTATCACAGAGGTATTATTTAACTGGCTATCACAATCAATAGGAGACAGACACCTGTTATATTTTACAATTGCCTTATAGCACCTTGGGCTGGGTAGGTAATTCCACCTATGCTATCTTAATTACCTCCCAGCCCAAATCCCATGCCATCTGCATTAACCATTTCTATCTGGGCTACCTTCTATAATTTTATAAATATTTGTTTATATTTTCATCTTGGTGTTTATTTTCACACTGTTCTTGGAGTCCTTTCTCCTGGCCCACAAGCTTCTTTCTCCACACTTATCCATCACAGTATTCTCCTTCTTCCTCTCTGGCTCGCTCTGTCTCTCTCTCTCTCTCTCTCTCTCTCTCTCTTTCTCTCCTCCCTATGATTCTCTTTTCACCAAAGCCCAGGTGCCTTAGCCATGCCTACTTCCTTCCTCTGTGCCCAGATGCAGATCTTTTTTATTAACCAATCAGGGATAATGTCATAGACAGGTTTACACAATAAGGATAGGTGTATTTGGGCAGCAACCAGATCTTGAGTTCCAGTAGTTAGCATCAAAATACAAGTATTAGACCAACCCCCAATAGTCAATGATGAGTCATATAGTCCACATTGGTCATGAGGCTCTGGATATAGCTAAGCTAATAGCATCCATATTTAATATGCAAAAGTGCTGGGTTAGGTCTCCAGCACTGTATAAACCAAATGATCCACACCCATAATCCCATGACTTGGAAGGTAGAAGCAGTGGTATCAGAAGTTCAAGTTCATCCCTGAATACATAGGAAATTTATACTCAGCCTGAATAACAAGATATCCTGTCCCAAACAAACAACACACACATATAACAAACATGCTTGGTCTAGAAGCTCATAATGGAGCTGAAAAATGCCCCACTTCCCCTGTAATGTTGTAGCTATTTTAATCCAGCACAAGAGAATTTTTTTTTTGGGGGGGGGTTGTGCTAATATTTTTATAAGCACATTTGTAGCAATAACTCACACATAATTAGATAACACACTTACATGCAGTACAACATCCCTAATAATCCTTATAAATAACTGTTTCTGGCTTATGCTTTTAGTAGTCTTTACATGTTATCAATGTTTTAGGGTGTTATATATATTTAATAAAAAAGATTATTATAAATGTGTGTCACACCTGAAACCACACCCAGCTCCTGATCACAGTATCCTTTGGTTGCATCGAAAGGCTACATGCTGTGACTAACCTCTGTCACATGCCTTTGTGTAGGCTCACAGGGTTAGGCCCTTGTCTCATTCTGCTCTTCTCATGATCTGATCCATGAACTAAGAAATACATGATATCACCAAATGAAAATGTTTCTTTCAGACATGGCCTGAAACTTGATATGTACCTAAGGATGATAGTTGACTTCTGATTCTCCTTACTTGCACCTCTGGACTACCCAGTGTTGTGCAGTGCTGGAGATGGAGTCCTAGGCTTTGTGCTTGATGAGGCAATCAGTCCTTCTACCAGCTGAGTTCTACTGTAGCTCCAGCCTCTTCTGCAAAGTTCTTGCAGAAGAAAATTTCAATTTCTTTCTCTATAAAGTTCTCAGAAAGCATTGCTTTCTTTGCCAGTGGACTAGAGATGATGGGTTGTAGGTTCTCAATATGTCCCATTGAGCACATCGTGTAGTTTGAGTTTATTAGTACTTAAGGAACCTACTGGGGAAAGATCCTGTGTTAGTGCACTTCTACAATGCAGTTTTATTAATTTTCTACTAAACTGTTATGTTGCAAAATGAGCAGGACCTGATTCTTTAAGATCCTGTCTTGACTTTTGTTGCACTAATGAATAATAACCTGGAATTGTAAGGCAAAGTAAGACTTTCTTCCCCTGCAGTAATTTTTGTTAGGCTATTTTTCAAAGCAACAGAATGAAGCTAAGAGATTCTCTTCTTTCTTTTTTCATGTATGCATTTATTCAGTGGTTCCATTTATAACATGTAGACACTGCTAATCTGCTAGTTTACCAGACCTCATATGCTCATATGCTTGGGCTCACAGTGGAACCAATGCATGCACCTTGCTATATGGCATAGGGAAGAGTACAGAAAGAGAGTGACAAACTGAGGCATTATGGAATTCAACTTAGAGTGTTTTGAAAAACTTGGTAGACACAATAGGGAAGAGAGGGAGGCTTGCCTAGAAAAAGTGGGGTTTTGGGTGACAGGTTGAAGAGAAGAGCTAAAATCAAAGGTTAATAAATGAAGGATAGAATGATTTCTTTTATACTCAGATCCAGGAGACTTATTTTAGTAGACAATCCATGCAAAGATAAGAAATGCAAATACCTTCCAAGAAACTACTTATTTGGAACTCATTTGGCTTTCATTAGTCAAAACATAAGTGTAAGAGGCAGGAAAATGTGGTATGTACTCCAAAGAGAAGATTTCAGAAGCAACAAAGATAATTGAGAGCTGTGTTCAGGGCAAGTAGCTACTTACAGAAAAACTCAGGGCATCTCTCTCATGGAAGTCCTCTATAACGGACAGGATAATCCTGCTGAAAAGACAGGAAGGAGGAAGGAGGTGAGAGAATACAGTGTGAGCCCAGGACAAAGATGGGTTATGATGCACAGAATGTAGAGTATAGGAGGAAAGGTGATTCTCTTTCACACAAGGCTCCTGAGTGCAATTACATGGGTCTGCTTATCGTGCTAATCAGGCTGTGGCAGATAACCTGCCAGAGAGGTCGCAGCAGCATGTGATTAAGTCCACCATGAAGATTATCGCAGGAACTCTGATCTTCCTCTTTGTATTCTGATCTTCTGTGGACCTACAGGACCTGCATCAGGCCTAGACATTTGTCTGTTTGAATTCAGGTTGAGCTGCCTGAAGTCACAACATACTGCTCATCTCACGATAAAAATTACAGTCCTAGTCACATATATTCTTCATCAAGTGCCCCAATGATGGACAGGAGATGTGTGCTCTAGATGCTAGCTGAGAAGGTAAGCTTATCTGCCTGCCCTTGTACTCACCTTGTAATGGGCACTGTGTGGATAAACAGTAAGACAGCACAAAGAAAGGCATTGGGAAGTACCAAGTGCACAAGAAGCAGAGGGTGAGCTGGAAGTGATGGGGAGCAGACTGGAGGATCACATGGCATATGGATGCCTATCTGTAGAATGTAGACATTTACTGATCCCACATACTGTACCAGTGAGAGACTAAGGAAAAAAAATCTCATCAAAGTCCAATTTGGGGACCCAATCAGTGTATTGGTTTTATTCATAAGCATATGTGGTGGTGTTTGGAGGACAGATGACTTAAACTCAGCTGAGTCATCACAAAGCATCCTGTGGCATGGGTGATGACTCATAGTAGCAGGCCCCTTAGCAGGTCAGAGGCTCTTCTCTTTGGTACCTGTTATGGCCTTCTGAACCCCTTATGTCTCAGAAACTTTCTGAGATTTGTAGGCTCTGTTTACTTTTTGTGATGAAATGAGGCTCCCCACCAATATTTCAATTAGGAGAAACTTGCTAAACAGGACCTGGTGAAGGATATATTCTGTGGGATCCTAATGAGAAAATATCTTAGCATCTGAAAGGCCATCAGGATGCTTCTGCTGTTAGGAGAGGAAAGGAGAGCATAGATACTCCACCTCCCAGCTGAGCAATTGGTCCTATGTCTGCTCTGACTGGGACAAAGGCTGTCCCTCACAGAAGTATCATGCCTTTTGTTATGCTACCAGAACTGTTGCCCATCTCTGCTCTCCTGTTTAGACAGCTCTGAGCTGGGTCCAGGTGTCCTCAATGACATGGGACAACACAGTTACATGAAGGCAGATGATCTGAGTCCTTGCTCTGTCTTCTGCATCTGCTGTGGGTATCAATTGCGTTTTGTAATATGGATGCATAAATCTTACAATCAAATTAAAAATATTCATTCTTCATGGGCATTAAATAGGCTGAAAGAAAGGAGAAGCTTTTTAAGAAATCAGATCATAAACTCTAAAGTGGTTAAATTTCTAGGAGTAATAGATCAAACTGTTGAAAAACATTTGTTTTATAGCTCAACCTTATTGTTTTTATCTTTCCCTGATTTTTATGCACAATATGACAAGATGAATCATCAAACTCTCAAAAGTATCATTAAGTGTGACATAAAAGCAAAGTTTATCAGATTTAGTACTGAACAATGTACATTGATATGGATATATATTTCCAGTCCCAAAACAATATATCTTGAATCCATTAGAGCTACCAGTCTACATTACAGCCAGGGCCTTCCATTTGCTGGGTGAAGCCCTGATTTTTTTTTTTTTTTTGAGGTCACTAACATGACTTCTGAGAGCATGTAAATTTGATTGAAGAACATGGTACCCCCTCCCGCCCCCCCCGATCACACATGCATCTTTAACTAAAAGTTAATTGCTTTAACTCACTGTGGGTGAGGAAGGAGTGACTACACTTTCCCCTACTGCTACTGTGAAGAAACGGCAAGTTCTCCACACTGTCGCCAATGTGAAAAAGAGAAAAGAGGATCAAATGGTATGGTAAAGGCGTGAGCCTCCATCATATGATGGCGACAGTATGAGCCCACTGTGTGATTGCCACTGAATCGTGGACATTCTGTGATGAAAACTGTGTAGTGTCATTGTGTGATAGCTCTTATGATCTCCACCAGATCTTATAAACACCATATGAACCTTCCTGATGGTAACTGCATGATAACCAACTATGTGATGTTCACCATGCGATTGTCACTGTGTGATGGCCACTGTGTTATTGACACATTGTGGTGGGCATTGTGTGGTGGTCAGTGAGTTATGGCTACTGAAGAGTATTCAATGTGAGTTGGTCAGGCACTAGGCTGCTGCCATTTGTGTGCTTGAAACTGAAGAAGATAAATGAAGATGGTGTTATATAGTTAACAGCCAAACCTTCTGATAGCTGTGTATCTCAGTTCTGTATTAACTTGATGGCTATAGATTAACTCTTGAATTTCCTCAGTGTAGATCAGAGCTTTAATAGCCAGAGAAACAAGTATATTTTTTTAGTAATATTTGTTGAGTTCTCTCTTCTTCTCTGCTTTCTTTGAAGCAAGAGTAAATAAAAATAAACCATCAAAATTAACCATACATATTTAGTGTTTAGGAAAAACAAAAACAAAAAATGAAAAAAAAACATCCATGCATGCCCCTTGGTTGGAGAGACAATCTCAAAAGAGACCCCTGTGCCCAGATATATTTGGTCCTCTTGGAGATCCTGTCCTCTCCGGGTCATACTACCCCCTTCTGGGTACCCTAGTAAGGAGATCAGGGACTATTTCAGACATGAACTCAATGGTTGGCTCATTGACCTCCCCCTACCCCCAGAGGAAGGAGCAGCCTTGCTAGGCCACAGAGGAGCACATTGCAGCCAGTCCTGAAGAGACCTGATAGCCTAGGGTGAGATAGAAGGGGGGGACTTAGAGAGGGGCAGGGAGAAGATAAGAGAGGGAGGGTGAGATTGAGAGGGAATGAGGGAGGGGGCTACAGCAGGGATACAAAGTAAATAAACTGTAACTAATATAAAAATAAAAAAATTAATTAAAAAACGAGCCAAACCAAACAAAATATACGTATACTCTTAGAATTTTGAATATGTTTTACAACACAGAATTTTAAATGTAATAATTTAATTTAAAATGCACAAAATATTACTAAACCATCTCAACATATTCTGTATCACATACTCTGATTAGAGCTTTAGATCACTCATTCAAGATGCAACAAGACAGTACCCTCCCCTGAGGCATACTGAGATGAATAGCAAAAGTTTTATTCATAGTTTTCTCACCCCACCATGGTAGTGGTGCTTGTTGCAATGTGCCAGTCCATCAGCTCTGAAGTGAGATCACATTCTTCTTCCCTAGCCTCCAGGTCACTTAGTTTAGTGTATTTGGGTTTAGGGTCAAAAGTCTGATTTTTTTTTCATGACAACTTTAGGCATTGCTAGAAGCAGATTTTTGTAACTGAGCCACCAATTCTCAAATATGTAGGAATAATGAAATTGTTCTGGGAAGCTTCATATATAATTTCTAATGCTTAATGTCCACCTCCACCAGAGCTAATTGCACTGCTTTGGGATAATTTTTCTGGAAGATCTTTGAGTTGTTATGAGTCAGAGTAAATGGTACCAATGTAGATTCTAGGAATGCAGGGGCCTGGAGAAATGGCTCCATGATTAATAGTACTCAGTACTCTGTCAATGGACTAGAATGAGCATCCTATGATTTATGTTAGGCACCCTAAACCTGTAATTTCAGTTCCAATCTATGTCCTCTTCTGTCTTCCCTGAGCACCTGCACACACAATAAACTTTAATTTTAAAATAGCCCAGGAATGTGGGGATATTTAGCTCCAGGAGAGAGCTCCAGCCCTAGGAGGCAACTCCTCAGGCTCAATGCTCATTAGGTTCCCATCACCTTCATTTCCATCAGAGAAGTCAGCATCAGAGTCACTTTTTAAAATTTTTATTAATTACACTTTATTCACTTTGTATCTCCCCATAAGCCCCTCTCTCCTCCCATCCAGATCCCACCCTCCCTCCCCCTGCTTCATCCATGCCCCTCCCCAAGTCCACTGATAGGGGAGGTCCTCCTCTCCTTCCTTCTGATCTTAGTCTATCAGATCTCATCAGGAATGGCTGCATTGTCATCTTCTGTGGCCTGGTAAGGCTGCTCCCCCCTCAGGGGAGGTAATCAAAGAGCAGGCCAATCAGATTATGTCAGAGACAGTCCCTCTTCCCATTACTATGGAACCCACTTGGACACTGAACTGCCATGAGGTACATCTGTGCAGGGGTTCTAGGTTATCTCCATGCATGGTACTTGGTTGGAGTATGAGTCTCTGGGAAGTTCCCTGTGTTCAAATTTCTGGTTCTCTTGCTGTCTTTGTGGAGTTCCCGTCCTCTCCAGAACTTACTATTTCCCACTTCTTTCATAAGATTCCCTGCATTCTGCCCAACTGTTGGCCATAAGTCTCAGAGTCTGCTTTGATAGTCTGCAGGGCAGAGCCTTTCAGAGGCCCTCTGTGGCAGGTTTCTAGCTTGCTTCCTGTTTTCTTCTTCTTCTGATGTCCTTCAGAAGAGTCACTTTTTTATCCTGCTTTTGCATTTTTACATGCCAAGCATGCTCATGCTTTATATTGCTTATAATTTTATTTAGTCCACCGAACAATAGTCTCTGTAGAGGGACAAAGAAATCTACATTTTAAACATACACCGAAAGTGATGGCTGTATAGATATTATAGCCATTATGTTGTAAATAATTTAAAAATATGGATTATTAATGTTTATTATTAGCCAACAGTAATTATGGTGGTATTATCTACCCCAATATTATAAACAGTGAAAAGCACAAACATCTGGAATATTTTAAAATAGCCTTATTTTACCTGGGGCTGGCTGATATTATCTCCTAAATTACCTTTACCTCCCAAATCCCATTCCAAAGAATCTTCTCTAATAGTTTTTAATGTAAGGGTACATGAATCACCAAAGAAAGACCCCAGACTCAGATAGTATGCAAAAAATGTCGTTTATTCTGCAGAGTATTTCAGCATGCTGGGGTCACCCACTTCACTAAATGGCTGTGACCCAGCAGCAGGCTCACAGGTCCTATTTATAGACAGTCAGGGGACTTCCAGGAATGATTAGGTGACCTTTACTTTGATTGGAGGGCAGCTAGCCAAGGTGTACAGGGCCAATCAGGATCTGTCAGGAGCTCAGAGAATTTCCAAAGCAATTATTAAGTAACTGTTTCTGACCCAAGCAGGGCCAATTGCTGATTGGCTGCCAGTCACCTGTTCCTAGAAACTGAAACTGAAAGTCAAGCCCAGTCAGGTAAAGACTGGAATTAAGCCTCTCCCTGTCTGGGCTACTTCCCACCCATGATCTCACAACACTTGCCAATTTTCTTCATTTGGATTGCTTCCCTCCACCC
Source organism: Psammomys obesus (assembly GCF_907164565.1). Lineage (NCBI taxonomy): Eukaryota > Metazoa > Chordata > Mammalia > Rodentia > Muridae > Psammomys > Psammomys obesus. The sequence goes on along the minus strand of NW_026585504.1, from coordinate 55,156,013 downwards.
ACACCATCCTGCCACATGCTCTTCTCCATGCTAACCTGTCACAGCAGCTCTGCTTTCTCTTCTGGCACCTCTCTCCCTCCTCTGTTATCCTCTTCTCCCCAAACCTCTTGAACCTTAGCCATGCCTATCTCCTTTCTCCCCTGCCAGGTGTAGGCCTTTTAATCAGCCAATCAGGGATGATGGCAGAACATTCTTTATCATTACATGGTTACAGGAAATAGTTCAACATTATAACACTGCCCATTGCAAGGGAGTAACGGGTTCTAAAGGCATTTGAATAAGCATTTGAAAACACAGTTGGACCTTCCTCCAACACTATTTCCTCCCAGTCTTTAAAACAATGTGAATATGTTTTAACCACATATGATCTGTTTTACACACAACTCTGGAGATAAATGTTCTACTTCATGACTCTCATTGCTCTCTGCTAGGCTACCTTGCGTTTTTCCTAGCCTCACGTGTTGTAGTTAGAAGTTCTGAAATAAAAGTCTCTAGCTGAACTGATAACTCAATAATGAGAACGGAGTCTGAACCCCAGAACTCATGTAAACAGTTGGGTATGGTTGCACTTGCTTGTAACCATAAACCTTTCATTCAGGGGCAGAGATAGACATGTCCTGGGGTCTCACTGTATAGCCAGCCGGGCCTTCTTTGTGAGTTGCCAGACAGTAAGAGACTCTACCTCATAAACAACATGGGCGATACCAGAGAAACATCCGGGGTTGAGCTCTGGCTCCCACATGTATGCATTCACACATATGTGCTCTCTCTCTCTCTCTCTCTCTCTCTCTCTCTCATACACACACACGCACACACACACACACATCTAAGGGTTTCTCAGACTTAGGGATCTCTTAGTGAGGTCTTAGTGATCTCAGTCAAATGTGATTTCCAAGGGTGAATTTCCAATTCTAGATTCATTTAATAGCAGCCTTTCTCACATGCACATGCACTCATACACAGACAGACAGACAGACAGACACACACACACACACACACGGACACAGATTCAAATCTGTGTGCACACCCACATTGTTCTCTGATGCCTCAGACTGACTAGAGTCCTTAGCCTCTTCCTCTCTGCTTCCTGACTTGTACTCAGTCCTAGGCTTTGTTGTCAATACTCAGGCTTCTAGAGCAGCCTGGCTTTCTCTGTTTACTCTGGGTCCTTCAGCTGGGACTGGAAGCACAGAACATGGTGACCCAGAGGTTAGTTGAGAGCAGATATAAACAAGAGTATGAGGAAGGCTGGTTGTGGGTGTGTACTATGCTTCTGTGTGGATATTACTGAATCTGTATAGTATGCATGTATATGTTCATGCATGGCATCACACACACACACACACACACACACACACATTCTCTCTTCTCTCTCTCTCTCTCTCTTTCTGTGTGTGTGTGTGTGCTCATTGTACAGCTATCTCCAGTGAGGGACTAAGTGTTAAAGTCTATCTTAGCAGTACTTGGTCCAGACAGATCTCAGTCATTTTGGCATGCTCAGAATATGTTTAGCTGGAGTCTCTTTGGCTAGCCAATGAAGCTTATAAATCCACTATTCTCCACCAGCCAGCCCTGGAGTGGTAGATCTGCACTGCCACAGACTTTTTTCATGTGGCTGTTGGGATATGAACTTCAATCACTGTCTTTGCACAGCAAAGGTCTTACCTATGGATCCATCTCCCAGCCTTCGGTAATGACTGTCATAGTCTTATATAACTATTAGTTGTTGACTATTCCTCATTTGAGAAACTTCCTGGGAGTTATTATTGACTTCACAGTTATTATTAACTGTTGTTCCTTGTATACAAAAAATAATTATGTATTTTTTTGTATGCAAAAAATAAAATGAGGGAAACAACACTTTCCCTCATTTCTAAGTTAGCAAGTATTTGAAACCAGTTTTAAAATGTGATTGCATGCAACAAAAGCAGCTGTTTTGGCGGTTTTCAGTGACTCAGTTCTTAAGAGTTGATAGTGTTATGTTCTGCATATGTGAGTGCTCTCTTTCCTCAAAGTTATAATTTTATCACAATAACATAACTGAGTACTACTATATCAAAATTGTAGATTGATTGTAAAAAAATATCAGCTTTTAATGAGCTCACATGAATAATCATCAGATTGTACTATTAATTAAATGATGCTAAACTCTTTATTGTTTTTGCCTTTGTTGCCTTCACCACATCAAGATATAACAATCTGCTATTTATTAATTAACAGAAAGCAATGGTGAGCGATGGTTTTATACAAATTCTCAATACTGTACTGTCACTTGTATGTGACTCCAGTTACTGTGTGAATAATGAGTATGGAGAAAGAGTATTTGTTATTCAACATTTTAATTAAATACAGAATGAAGGTCCAGGGTGGAGGGAGATTTGATTGGATCTGATCATTCAAAGATTGGCTGCTGGCACAGTGAGAATTGACGTATCACATGCAGTCTGTTTCATTTTTCTGGGGGAATTAAAACAAATGTCTTACTCTAAATTAGACACCAACTCATAGGAGCCCCTGATAATCAGCTACTTATGTCTCATGATAAATAATTACATAGGAAAAATATAAACATTATAAAAGAAAAATTAAGATTTTAAAAATGTTTACAGATCTAAAAAGATGTTTTAGGATGGGTAAGTGAAAGTTATGTTTGAGAGAATAAAAAGGTGTTTATTGTTGGTAAGTGCAAAGTTTGAAGCCTAGAGGACATAAAATTTCGAGGGTAATAAGTAATTTAAGGCATTATTGTAATAAGAATGTTCAGAGTTTTAATATTAATCAGATTTTAAATTGTTTCCCAAACCAATTTGTCTTCCTTTGTAAATTTAAAAGGATTCTTATAAGCTTTGAAAAACGACTTGGATCCACCTTCCACAAGACAAATGGACTCCAGGTAAGTACACTTATATGTTCCTGAAAAATGGGAATTTTTCCTTGGCCTTGGGATTCTTTACCTTCCCCAATTAATAAGAAATTTTATTTCTGTTCCGTGTCTATATTTATCTCAGCAGATTTTTTTTTTTTTTCTTGGCTGACAGACTCCAGCCAGGGATCACCTGAAGACTGCTGAAGTCTGGGCTTCCTAAAAGCTGATATAAACCATTCCAACTGATATGATGTTCTCTTTCGACTAGATCAGCTAATCAGATACTTTTGATAATTTCCCCATTGCTGAGCCTTTGACTAACATTTCAGCCTTCTTGGCCTTGATAACAACTTCCTAATGTCAACTGTAAGTATTTACAGAAGAGAATGTGTTATCCATTGTCCCACCTAACAGCCAGAGATGCTAAGTCAATAGGGGCTCCCTTGCATACTGGGAAAAAGGTTACCTATAATGCCAATTGACATACCAAAAATGATCACAGAAATGAACCAACTATGTCCCTGGGAATGTGAACCAGCCCTGACTCTAGGAGGAGTTGAAGCATAGGGCCTCCGTCTATACACAGGCTCAAAAACAAACAAACCAAACAACAAACAAAGAGAGTCCCTGTTTCAACAACACTGCAGTATTTCAATCCATTTGCAGATGGAAACTGCAAGGACCTCCCCTTACTACCTTGTTCCCCCAAAATGCGTTTGGTTTGCTTGTGCCTCTGAACTATCTTCCTGTGTCAGCCCCATTAAAATTTTGAATTAGTGATTTGACTTATGGAAAAAATCAGGATAGAAATGTTGAGGCCCGCTCCTTCTGGCATAACTATAGCATTTTGTTTCATGTCAACCAGTCATCGCAATTTGTTATCGACATGTATGAATCTCTGTTCAAGGTCAGGTTGACCATAAACTATGTTTTTATTCAGAAAGAAACTTGATGAGCTGTTGTTCCTAGAGATTTACCAACCATAAGCACAGCTGGCTTCAGCTGCCAATCACACTTTAGAGGTTAGCTAGAACTGCTTGTCTGAGTAAGCTGAGTCAGAGCCAATGATCCAATTCTGCTGCCCGCCTCTCTATATGAGCTAATTGCTAGTTTGCCTTTACAAGCCAATTCTGAGAAGCACTCAGGGTCTCAGTTCAGCCCCTAAGACTGGGCAGCATCCTTGATTGTGATCAGTCATGAGCTGTACATTCAATAAACCATCCATATCTGACTGAGATCACTGTCTGAGTGGTTTATGTGACTTTCTCTGAACCCCAACAGTCTACTTAATAAATAAGGTGGAAGAGCAATTGAGGATGATTCCTGACATGAACCTTGGTCAAAATCATGCTAATTCAAGGGAAAAGTTGAAAAATAAGTGAAAGGAAATCTTGCTTAATCCTTCTGCAATGCCAGACAATACCTCTGCAATCCTTCTGCAATACCTCCCTCTGGGGTAGCTGAGGATCATGGGTATTTTTCTTCAGTAACCTTGTCTACACCTAGACATAAAGTTGCTATGGAAAAGGCTGAAGCATAGAATCAGTTAATAAAATTAGTTTTTCTTTTTACTTCTGTAGATTCATTTCTGCACAAATTGGAAATGTTCTGAGAAATCATTTTACAAATGTTGCTTAACTTATATTTACATTTATATATGCATATGTACATAAAATTTACGCAAACATAAATTATATATTTATTTAACTATGTAATATACAATATATACAATATAATATAAACATTACTTATTTATATTATATATTCATAAATATAAAAATTGTTTTTCTTCAAAAAGCCACCAGCAAATGACACTGTTGGCCAAGGAAAACTAAATTTTCTCTAATGCTCTCTTGCTGGGTTTAGTATGTACACTTAAGGCAGTCCTGTCTGTGTCCAGGAGAAGTTGGCAAAATCAAAGCAAAGTCAAAAGTACTTTTGGTCTTATTTTGTTTTTTATTTGTATTATTTTTGTTTGTTTGTTTGTTTGCTTGCTTATTAGTCCTTTCTGTATTTTGGTTTCCATTATTATAGATTAGTGTATGTGTTTGTGTGTGTGTGTTTGTGTTTGATTGTTGTTTTAATAAAGAGAGGGAGAGAGAACATAAACTTGGCTGGGTAGTAATGTGGGGAGGTTCTAGGATGAATTGGGGAAGAGGAAAACATGGTCAAAACATTTGTCTGAATTTTTCAATATAAAATTTAAGTTTCTAATTTTTTATCAACTTTTTCTTTTCTCCCCTTTAATTCTGAGAATAAATATGTGGCAGGGAAAGCATTATAAAATACCCATCCCTTCCTCTTCTTAACTTGTGAGAATAGGCATTGTATGTTAAAAGCCCACAATAGTAGTAGAGTAGATGGTTGGGTCTCAGTGAATGTTCTTTTGTATGTGTGTGTCTCTGCGTGTGTGTTAGCATGCAGGTTTGTCTTAAATTTTATGGGGTAAAGGCAAAACTATCTTACACTACAGTCACAAAACTGTTTTCCAAAATTATTTTCATAAGTTTGTTTCAACTTCTTTATCCTATGACTGCCTAATGATAAAGTTAGATTCATTTGTCACACTCTATGGTGGAGCTCCTGACCCCAATATGGTAAGAGTTTAAAATGTTATATACAGTAAAACTCATAATACAGTGTTTGGTTCTGTGTTTATTGTAGCATTTCTGTTACTGCCATGTCAGGCAGCCCTATCCCCACAAAGACCTATATCTGGTCTCATTAGAGTTGAATATTTCTTCAGTTCCTTACTCAGATAGCTACTGACTAAAGTTCTGTCTGTGTAGCGTTCTCTCAGAGTGCTAAAATGTGGGATTTTACAATGTGTAGTTTTTCTATTTGACTTCATTAACTTCCCAAAAATACATTTAAGACCATTGCTAAATGGTTTGTTTTCTCACTGAGTGGTGTGTTTTTAACTACAGCTGAGCAGTGTAATATGCCATCACTCATTTACATCAACTATTTGATGACCTTTGATTCCTTCTCTTTGTTTATCCTGTTGACTTTCATGTCACATACACGATTTTATATGTAGATAGGGGCTCTGTGGATGGCGAATGGGAGAAAATGGAATTCTTTCTTTCTAAGAATATTGACTTAATATGAATATCTCCAATTTTATTTCTTTTCATGCCAATAATGAGATTTCAATAGTTAAAGATGTAAAACATTCCATTAAGTATATGTACGGCACACATCCTTTCCTCTGGGGTTGGACACTGATTGGTTCCATGATCTGGCTATTGCAAATGTAGCACATTCAGTAAAAGTTAATGTGTCAGTGTCTTTGTGACAGGCTGAGTAGGGTCCTTGGGACTCAGGGGTCGTATGTGTTTTTCAGGGTTTTTTTTTTTTTTGGTAAATCTGCATAAAGATTTTTATAGTTGTTGCACTAATTCACAATATCACCAGTACCGTATCAATTATTTGTTTTGTCTATATCCTCAGCAGCACTTGACACAGGTTGCTTTCCTCCTAACAGCTTCCATTCTCATTTGGTGGAGATAGAATTTTTTATTTTATTACTCTGATAGAGATAGTTGTTTTGATTTTATTACTCTGATGACTAGCAAGGCCTGTTATTTGTCATATGTTTACTGGCCGTTTGTACTGCATCTTTTGAAAACTGGCAAAATATTTAAATCAGTTGATTCCTGCTGAGAGATTTATACACACACTCACACACGTCTGTTTGTGTGTGAAAATGAATTTGTCAGCCTCTATATCAACATTCCTTCCTGTGTTTTCATCAACTTGATTTGTACAATTTCTAACTCCATTTTGAGAACAGGTTAACTGATACAATTCAAATAAGGCACTGCACCTAAGGACCATGATTTGGAAGCAGAGTACATAACTTCCAGTCTCTGTGACTAAAGTAGTGTCATCACCAATGTTCGCATTATCTGTATCAACCAGCTCAACTCAGCAGCATATTTACTTCAGCATGTCTGCATGTATGTACCTAACATGTAACAGAAACTGTTGTCACTTACACAAAAATCATTTTGGCATGTGATCTGGGAAGTTGAAGTTTCTGTTTAATAGTTTATGAGACATATTAAAATATGTTTTTTTTTTCTTCATTCCTCCTAGTTAGTAAATGGCTTAGAAAAAAAGATCTCCTATTACCAGGTGGGTCCCTCAGACTTCAGATCATGGTTTCTTAATATTATATCTACTTAAAAGAACAAGCCCCCTCAGTCCCAAAGATGTACCCAAATACTGTTCCGTGTTTGGTTGTCTGATCTTTACTTTTTATGTTCCAGTGCTCTTGCTGTCCTGCTTAACTTATCTTTTCAGGACCATCACAATGAATTCCTATGCACATAGGCATCACTATTTTTACTTTGTAGTAAAACATATGTCACAAGTATGATTCAGCACATATCTGAATGTACAGTAAATTCAGCTAAAGTCATCTCTCATCCAATCCCATATTCCCATACTCCTCCATTTTTTCATTCTGCTTTAAAAGTTTAAAGAGAATTTAATATGCTTACCAATCTGTGGAGAAAGTCTCATATTTCATCATTAGAGATGACACATAGTTGATACTCTTTGTTTTGTAAAGGCTTTTTTTCTGACATTCTAGGAGATTTATTCATGAATGGATTTTCTCTTTTATTTCATACTTTGCTGTATGCACAGAGTTAATTTTTCTCCTTTTGTCTGTTACTACACAGAATTACCAACAATTGATTTTCATGTATTACCCTACCATCAAAATTCTTCAATGAATACAACATGCTCATTATTTTATCTTTGAATTGTTAGTCAAGTGCCCAAAGTATCTCACAGATAGATTTTTCTCTATCTTCATGCAGAAAAATCACTAATGAGTCATCTCATTTATAAGGAACTTGAAACATTTTTCTAACAAAGTTTTCTAATATAATAAAAATAAATTTAAGCTGAGGAGAAATGTATATATTGTAATGAATATGTGCACTTTCATAATATATTTCCATATAGAAGCAATACAATCGTCTTTCTGGTTGCCATGTGTGTATAACATGTGTTGTGATTATCACATAAGCTATTTTCAAAAGTGATTGTAATATCCCACTTGGCATATTTACCTACACATCATTAATATATCTTACAACAAAAAATTAAAAAATAAAAATAAATTTAAAATATTCTTTATATATCCTTTGAAGGTGAATTTAAGATGGTTAATTTTTTTTTTCTTTTCAGTGTTTGCTACAACTGTGTTTTCTGTGCTGGCTGACCAGTGACTTCTAAGCCAACATTAGGTTACAGGCATAGGCCACCGAACCATAGGTACTATAGACTGAACTGAGACTCTGATCAGTATATGCAAACCTTTACTGGTACACTTATTCCTCCAGTGCCTTTATTTAACTTTGTTGAGTGAGCATACTCTGTGCTTAAAAGCTTTTGAAGTTTGTGCATCTCTTGATGGTCTTTTGATGAAGATAGGAATAAAAACTGCTTAGGCAGCTTTAAGGACAGGTACTCCCAAAGCAAATCATTCTATTCTTGTTTTGACCAGAGGATGAAATATCTTTGCCCAAGCTGGATAACAGAAATGCCAGAAGGGGGGTGTGATTTCCTATGGTCTCTTAAAGAAGTGTTCTTGCCAGGAGGCTGTACATGACTGTGTGAAGAGAACTCCAACCAGACACTAATGCCTTCCGGTGAACAGCTATAGAACTGACTCTTTAGCTCTGTATTTTATTGGTGAAAAATAGTTTGTATCTATTCCACAATTTTAGCTCATCTCTTATGTGCGTTTGTGGTCTGTACTCTTTTGAGAGAAAAAGTTAGCAATCTTAGAGGCCAGTATGTACATCAGGATAATCTCAAGCCCCATGAAGAGAAAGCTACTTTCTCTGTATCTAAAGAATAAAAACACTGGGAACATGATGCCTGAGATAAGAAGCTGGCTGTTCATGGCTGAAACCACCAAATGCGTGGTTTGACTTTCTTTCATCTTGGTCAACAGAAGAGTATCATTATGCCTGCTTTTGATCTTTTTTTTTAACTTTTTAAAATTTTTTTATTAATTACACTTTATTCATTTTGTATCCCCTCATAAGCCCCTCCCTCCTTCCCTCCCAATCCCACCCCAGGACTTCTATAACCTTAAGAGATTTTAAAACTAACTGCTCATGACTTAAATATTTGTTAATGGAAGAAAAAATTGCTCAGTGAATTGTTCAGTGTTGGTCTCTGTTCTCTGTGCTTGTTCATATAACTGTTCAATAGGTTTTTTTTGGGGGGGGGATTAAACTTTGTTTTTTACTCATAAAATCATTTATAAATTATAATAAAAATATTTTTTCTAAAAAAAAATAAATAAAAACTTTTTGGCCCTGTGTGAAGATACTATAGTCTGGTCTCCTCCAAAGTTTAATACACTGTATATCATTATCTCCATAATTAAGAGTTAATCAGGTTAGGCCTACCAATTAGCTCCCCAGACATCTACCTCCTTAGAATGCTGGTTAAACTAATACTAAGGTGATGGGAGGAGTAGTCATTCACTGGATGAAATAATGTATTTACTCTTTCCTTGTAGAACTTCTGCAAGGTAACACTGTGCCTTTTCCGTTCTACTACTCTTTGCTTTTGTATATTGGCATGGATTTGCTGTGGGCTTTCTCAGTCTCTTTCAGGCCTACCTCAAATAGCTTCTTGAGTGTGCAATGCGAAAATAAACACAGGAAGGACATGAAAGTGTAGAGGAGGACTTTTTCCTGCAGAAGTCAAAGAAACCTCTAGAATTATTTTAAGAGCATTGCTCTACCCAAACAAACAAAAAAGGTAAGGGAATTTTTTTTAGAGAGGCCTTTACATATCCATATGGGGAAAACATTTTCTGAAAGGACATTCTTTCTCTGAATCTAATCCTACTAAATTATTTCTTACCATAGGTACTTTGGTGGAATCATCTTATTTTGTCTTTGCTGCCTGTCTGGAGTAAATGCACATTTATGTTTTCACAGAAAGTTTTAATGGAACTACACATGGTTTCAAATGCACTTCAGTACACTCTATCTACAATCAATAATAACATACCAGCCTGCTTATGTTACAGGCTCAGATAGTAACCTCACACTTACAAGCAACATGCTCTACTATACATGTTCTATGTTTCTATGGCTACTTAAAGCTGTTCCTTACCTCCAATTCCCCTCCCCCCACTTCACAGGCTATGATCTGTACACAATCTGAATTCAAATAAAAAATACAGAAGTGAGTGTGTTTCTTAAAGATGACTGGCCCTGAACTCAGAGAAAACACAAAACGTTGTTTTCAGCTGCTTCTATTTGTCTGTGGGACTTGTTCTTTACTCTTTTTTTTTTCTTCTTTAAGTGGAAGGATGGAGCTTATTAGAAGAGTTATTAACATCATGGACAGATAGACAACAGGGGATCTGATGAGAGAAATCAGGGGACACATAACAGAAATAGAATTTCTAGCCTGTAGGCAGTCTCATCATACAGAAGGCAAGGAAACAGGTAAGGGCCAGGCTGTGTGACCACCATCACCAACTTTGACATAAACTCCCTTTTCCAGAAGAGAGATCTTGGCAGCTGGAAGTGCAAGCTAGCAATTTAATGTCTTAAGTATTGTTTCCTAAGGAGTTATTTGTGTCTTTCATTTTTATTTTTCTCTCTCATATATTATACCTCAGTTTTCTTTCCCTCCACTTTCCCTCCATCACCTCTCTTTCCCACGCCACCGCAGACTATTCCTTCTTAGCTTCTTTTCAATAAAAGAACAGGCCTCTCAGTGATATACATCAAACATGTGTTAACATGTTACAAGAAGACTAGGCACAAACCCTCAGAAGGCAACTTAGGAAAAGAGAAAGGGTCCCAAGTACACGTAAAATAGTTATAGACAACCTCATTCTCACAAAAACACCATGCTATACATCCATAACATATATCTAGAAGACCTAGTTCAGACCTATAGAGTATCCATGTTTGTAGCCTCAGTTTCTGTGAAGTACTGTGAACCCTGCTTAACTGATTCTGTTGGCCATGTTCTTGTGTTAAGTCCTTGGTACTTAACCCCTTTGGCTCCTACAATCTTTCCCCCAAACCCCTTTGTAAGGCTGGTTCTCCTGGTTCCACCTAATAATTGGCTATTGGTCTCCACATCACTTCTCATCAACTGCTGAATGAAGCCTCACTGATGTCAATTGGACTAGGCAACAATCTATGAGTATAGCAGAATATCATTAGGAATCATTTCATTGAAAAAAAAATATATATATATATTGCCATTCAGGTTTGACTTTTCCTAGGTGACTTGTCTGTCCTGTTCTTGTTCCTGGGCATTCAGGCAGTGTCAGGCATGTTTTTCCTCTCTTGGCATGGGCTTCTGGTGGAACTAGTCATTGGCTGGCCATTCCTAGAATTTCTGTGCAACCATTAACCCAGCATAATTTGCAGGTTTAACAGATTGTAGGTCAAAGTTTTTGTGTGTGGATTTTTGTTCCAGACAAACCCTTCAAGAAGCCTTGCCTGTTTATAGAAAATAGCCATTGTCATCTTCTGTGGTCTGGTATGGCTGCTCCCCCATCGGGGGAGGTGATCAAAGAGCCAGTCACTGAGTTTTTGTCAGAGACAGTCTCTGTTCCCATTACTAGGGAACCTACTTGGACAATGTGCTGCCATGAGCTACATCTGTGCAGGGGTTCTAGGTTATCTCCATGTATGGTCCTTGGTTCGAGTATCAGTCTCAAAAAATACCCCTTTGCCCAGATTTTTTAGATCTGTTGCTCTCCTGTGGAGCTCCTTTCCCCTCCAGGTCTTTCTCTCTCCCCCTTCTTTCATAAGATTCCCTGTCCTTGATTGTTGTTCTTAGTGTCTCTCTCTGCTATGGGTGTTCTGTCCCATAATTTCTTATCTGTGACAATGTGTATAAAGCTCACTTTCTTTTCTATGAGCTTCAGTGTTTCTGGTTTTATTTTAAGTTTTTTGATCCACTTGGATTTGAGTTTTGTTCAGTGTGACAAACATGTATCAATTTGTTTTCTTTTACATGCTGCCATCCACTTCATATAGCACTATTTGTTAAAGACGATTTATTTTCTCCATTATGTATTTCTGGTTTCTTTATCAAAACTCAGGTGCTAATGGGTGTATGGATTTATGTTGGTCTTTAATTTGATCCTATTGATCAACCTGTGTATTTTTATGCCAATATCATGATGTTTTTACTACTATACCTCTGTAGTACAGTTTGAAGTCAGGAATAGTGATTTTTCTGGATGTTCTTTATTTTACAAGATTATTTTAACTATCCTCTGTTTTGTTTTGTTTTGTTTTGTTTTTCATATCAAGTTGAGTATTTTTCTTTCAAGGTCTTCATAGAATTATGTGTAGAAATTTGGATGGTGATTGCATTGAGTATTTGGATTGTTTTTGGTAGAATGGCCATTTTTTACTATGTTAATCCTACCAGTCAATGAACAAGTGAGATCTTTTCATCTTCTAATATTTTCCTCAATTTATTTCTTCAAAGACTTGAAGTTTTTTTTTTTGTTGTTGTTGTTGTTGTTTTTTTGTTTTTTTTGTTTTTTTTTTCATACAGGTCTTTCACTTGCTTTGAAAGAGTTACCCCAAGATACTTTTTTATATTGTTTGTAGTTATTGTGAAGGGTGCTGTTTATCTGATTTCTGTCTCAGCGCACTTATCCTTTGTACACAATTGGGCTACTGATTTTTTTGAAATTAATCTTGTATCTAGCCACCTTACTAAAGATGGTTTTAAGTTACAAGGGTTTTCTGGTCAAATTTTTGTGGTAACTTATATATACTATCATGTCATCTGTCAATAGCAATGTTTTGATTTCTTTCTTTCTAATTTGTATTCCCTTTATAAACTTTAGTTGTCTTATTGCTACAGGTGAAACTTCAAGTACTATATTGAATATATTTGGAGAGAGTGGACAGCTTTGTCTTGTCCCTGAATTTAATGGAGTTGAATGGAGTTTCTTGCTCTTTAATTTGATGTTGGCTAGCTAGTTACTGTAAATAGGTTCTGTTATGTTTGGTATGTCCCTTTTCTCCCTGACTTACCAAGATTTTATCATGAAGGGGTGTTTGATTGTTTCAAAGGCTTTTTCAGCATCTAATGAAATTATCATGAATTCTTTTTTTTTTTTTTTTTTTTTTTTTTTTTTACTTTCAGTATTTTATATTGTGGATTACATTGAAAGCTTTCTTTCTTTCTTTTTTAATTGAAGAGGCCCCAAATCTCTGGGAAGCTTATTTGATCATGGTGGATGATGTTCTTGATGCAGCCTTAGATTTGGTTTGGAGCATTTTATTGAATAATTTTGGCATGAATGTTCATGGGAATATTGGTATGTATTTCTCTTCCTTTGTTAAGCCTTTCTGTGTAGTTTGGGTACCAGGGTGACTGTGACAAATGAAATACTTTTGGCAAAGTTCCTTCTGTTTATATTTTTTAGCATACTTTGAGGAATGTTGACATTAACTCTTTGTTGAAAGTCTCTTAGAATTCTAGCTCAAATGAATTAGCTCTGGGGTATTTTTGGTTGGGAGAATTTTTTAAATTAAATTTTTATTTTTACACAAATTACAGTTTATTCACTTTGTATCCCAGCTGTAGCCTTCTCCCTCAGTCCCAATTCAACCCTCCCTCCATAATCTTCTCCCATGCCCTCTTCCAAGTCCACTGATAGGAGCAGTCCTACTCTCCTTTCATCTGACCCTAGCTTGTCAGGTCTCATAAGGACTGACTGCAATGTCCTACTCTGTGGCCTGGCAAGGCTGCTCCCCGCTTAGGAGGAGATGGTCAAAGAGCCAGCCACTGAGTTCATGTCAGAGACAGTCCCTGTTCCCCTTCCTAGGAAACCCCTTGGAGACTGAGCTGCCATGAGCTACATTTGAGCAGGGGTTCTAGGTTATATCCATGAATGGTCCTTGGTTGAAGTATCAGTCTCAGAAAAGACCCCTTTGCTCAGATATTTTGGTTCTGTCACTTTCCTTGTGGTGCTCCTGTCTTCTCCATGTCTTTCTTACTGTCTCCTTCTTTCATATGATTCCCTCCACTCTGTCCAAGGTTTGGTTATGAGTCTCAGCATTCTTTATTGATACACTGCTAGGTAGAGTCTTTCAGAGGCCCTCTGTACTAGGCTCTTGTCCTGTTTTCTCCTTCTTCTAATATTCATCCCATTTGCCTTTCTGTGTGAGGATTGAGCATGTTACCCAGGGTCCTCCTTCTTTTTTAGTTTTAGTATGTTTATCCTATATCATATGTCTAAATCCACATATAAGTGAGTATATACCTGTGTGTCTTTCTGCTTCCGGGATACCTCACCCAGGATTATCTTTTCTAGATCCCACCATTTGCCTTCAAATTTCATGTTTTCATTGTTTTTAATTGCCGAGTAGTATTTCATTGTGTAAATGTACCACAGTTTATGTATCCATTCCTCTGTTGAGGAACATCTGAGTTGTTTCCAGGTTCTGGCTATTATGAATAAAGCTGCTACAAACATGGTTCAACCAATGTCCTTGTTATGTACTTGAGCATATTTTGGATATATGTCTAGTAGTGGAATAGCTGGATATTGAGGAAGCACTATTCCTAACTGTCCGAGAAAGCGCCAGATTGACTTTCCAAAGTGGTTGTACAAGTTTACAGTCCCACCATCAATAGAGGACCCCCTTTCTCCACATCCTCTCCTGTATGTGTTGTCACTTGAATTTTTGATCTTAGCCATTCTGATGGGTGAAGTACCAACACATTTTTTTACAGTCCTTTAAAAAACAATTCTCAACGTCATATGGAAAAATAAAAAAAACAGAATTGCCAAAACCATGCTTTACAACAACAGATCATCTGGAGGTGACTCCATCCCTGATCTCAAGCTGAACTACAGAGAAATAGTAGCAAAAACTTCATGGTACAGCCATAAAAACAGATTGGTGGACCAATGGAACTGAAATGAAAACCCAGAAATAAATCCACACACCTACGGATACTTGATTTTTGACAAAGAAGCCAAAACCATACAACGGAAAAAAAAGGCAGCATCTTCAACAAATGGTGCTGGTCTAACTGGATGTCTACATTAAAAAAAAATGGTAATAGATCCATATTTACCACCCTGCATAAACTAAAGTCCAAGTGATTAAAGACTTCACTGTAAAACCAAACACAGTAAAATCTGTTAGAAGAAAAAGTGGGGAAGAGCCTAGAACTCATTGGCACAGGAGACAACTTCCTGAACAGAATACCAACAGCACAGGCTCTAAGATAAACAATCAATAAATGGGACCTCATGAAACTGAAAAGCTTCTGTAAAGCAAAAGATACTGTTGTCAGAACCAAAGGACAGCCTACAGCCTGGGAAAGGACCTTCACCAATCCCTATATCTGACAGAGGACTAATCTCCAGTATACATAAAGAACTAAAGAAGTTAAAAAGCAACAAATCACGTAATCCAATTTAAAAAATAGGGTACAGAGCTAAACAGAGATTTCTCTGTAGAGGACTATAGAATGGCAGAGAAACACTTATATAAATGCTCAATGTCCTTTGTCATCAGGGAGATACAAATCAAAACAATCCTTAGATTTCACCTTTCACTGTTTAGAATGGTTGGGAGACTTTTAATGACTGATTTTATTTCCTTAAGGGTTGCAGGTGTATTTAAAATGTTAATGTGATCTTGATATATATATATATATATATATATATATTTTTTTTTTTTTTTTTTTTTTTGGGTAGGTGGTATCTACTGAGAAAATTATCAATTTCTTTAGATTTTTCAATTTTCTTGATCAGAGGTTTTTAAAGAACCACATGATTATTCTTTGGATTTCTTTGGTGTCTATTGGTATGTCTTATAGTGTGATTTATTTTGTGTGCCTGGCACTTTATAGGCTCCCCAGTTGACCCGATGACCATCATTGCTGGTTGGCTTTTGAACTGCTGTGAACAAGATAGGATATATATATATATATATATATATATATATATATATATGTGTGTGTGTGTGTGTGTGTGTGTGTGTGTGTGTGTGTGTTTGTGTGCCAGCAGAGGAGGCTCATGGAGCTTAAGTAGGGTTGGAGTAGGATAAGAGCAGGATAGGATACTGTCAGAAAAAAGTTGGAGTAGGATGAAAGAAGACTGAGTAAAGAGAGATAGAGAAGAAAACAGATTGAATAGGATAAGAATAGGAGTCAGTTTAAAGTGAATTGGGTTAGTAGAATGAGAAGAGAAGATAGTTGGTGACAACTGAGTCAGGAGAAGACAGCTGAACCAATGAAGATATTGTTTGGAAACAGTGAAGAGAAAAACCCACAAATTTGCAAAATAAAAAATACAAAAATCTGCTCCCCCCCTCAGGTGTAAGGGGAGGAGGATCTCCTTTATCTATGGACTGGGGGAGGGGCAAAGGAGAAGAAAAGGGAGGTGTGGGATTGGGAGGGGATGGAGAGGGGCTATAGCTGCAATACAAAGTGAATAAACTCTAATTAATAAAAATAAAATAAAAAACAAAAAAGCTAAAAGAAAAGACAAAAAGCTACAGTGTCTCCTTTTTGCTTCCAAGTCTGTTCATATGTATGTATGTACTTTCTCTGTTTTCTAGTTACCATGGATAAATGTTTGACTACCTTGTTGATTTTCTGAGAAAGAAAAAAAAGTTTGTTTCATTGATTCATTTTGTGGTTTTTATATTTTTTATCTCATTGATTTCAGCCCTAAATTTATTTCCTGCCTTCCAGAATGTTTGTAGATTTTACTATGTTTATTCTAAATTATAGGGATAATATCCACTTATAAGTGAGCATATACCATGCCTGTCTTTCTGCTTCTGGGATACCTCACTCAGGATGATCTTTTTTAGTTCCATCCACTTGCCTGCAAATTTCATGATTTACTTGTTTTTAATAGCTGAGTAGTATCCCATTGTGTAAATATACCACAATTTCTATATCCATTCTTTGGTTGAAGTTTTTATCTAGATTCTGGATACTACAGTTAAAGTTATGATAAACAGATATCCTTGGGGGAAAAAAATCAGCATAGGTAAAACAATCCTGTACAATAAAGGGACTTCTAGAGGTATTTCCATCCCTGATCTCAAGTTGTACTATTAAGCAACAGTAATAAAAACAGCATGGTACTGGCATAAAAATAGACTGGGGGATCAATGGAATCAAATTGAAGACCATGCTATAACCACACATACCTACAGACAACTGTTTTTTGACAGAGAAGCCAAAACCGTACAGTGGGGGAAAAAAAAAAGACAGCATCTTCAATAAATGTTGCTGATCTCACTGGATGTCTACATGTAGAAAAAATGCAAATAGATCCATATTTATCACTAAGCACAAAAGTAAAATCCAAAAAAGTGGGGAAGAGCCTTTAATGCATTGGCACAGGAGACAACTTCCTGAACAGAACACCAAGAGCTCAGGCTTTAAGATCAACAATCAATAAATAAGACCTCATGAAACTGAAAGCTTCTGTGAAGCAAAGGATACTGTCAACAGAACAAAATTACAGCCTACAGACTTGGAAAAGTTCTTCACCAACCCTTCATCTGACAGAGGACTAATCTCTAGAATACATAAAGAACTGAAGACATTAACTACCAAGACACCAAATAATCCAATCTAAAAATGGGGTAGAGAGCTAGACAGAGTGTTTTCAACACAGTGATATTGAATGATGGAGAAACACTTAAAGAAATGCTCAATATTCTTAGTCATCAGGCACTCAAAACAACTCTGAGATTCCACCTCACACCCATCAGAAAGGCTAAGATCAAAAACTAAAATGTCAACACATGCTGGAGAGAATGTGGAGAAAGAACACTCCTCCATTGTTAGTGGGAATGTAAACTAGTAACCACTTTGGAAATCAATCTGTTACTTCCTCAGAAAACTGGGAATAGTGCTACCTCAAGACCCAGCTATACCACCCCTGGGCATATATCTGAAAGATGCTCAATCTTAAAGGATTTTTCAAAAATTTTCAGGATTTTTCAGTTGCATTGTGGGCAAGATGATTTTTCAAGGCTCATGGTATAGAGATGCCATTAAAATGAAACTTTGGACAGTCACATGTTACTTGAGAGGCACTGGATGGTCTTGAGACATTTGTGGTTATACTGCTCTGTGGTTGCATCACCCTCCAGCCCTGTGTTCCTTGCCATGTATGTTACTCCATCTCACCCCTGCTGAGCTATATGTGTAGCTCAAGAATTCTAGACATTTCCAGAAAACTTTCCAACTTGGATATGGTGATAACTTTTTTAAACTATTTCAACATTTTTTCTTATCTCAAAGTGGGTACAATTTTATCATCCTTATCTTAGTTTGACATTTTTTTCTTTCTTATCTATCACCCAAATCATTGCCTTCACTATTTATCTTTCCATTCATTTCAGTGCCAAATAATTTATTTCATACTTTTGCATCTGTTTACCTGGCAGCTCAGGAACATTCCTATAATGTTTATGTAGATAGATACAGTATAACTTCTAGTACAACACGTAGCTTAACTTCTGCAAAGATAAACCATCCTACTGAATGGTGTGAATGGAGAACATGTACACTAACTTGTGTAGATGACAACCTTTATTATTATCCTTCTTTGGGGAATACTTTGGAAGATTTGTGTATTACTAGGTCAGAGTCACAGAAATTTTTATTCAGAAGGTCAAGTCTTGCTGCTCATTGTGATCTTTACCCAGCAGCAAGCAAATGTCCTGGGAGCTTACTAGAAATATAAAATGTCGGGTAGTACCCCAGAACTACTTAATCAGATTCCAAAAGCCTTTGGAGATGCCTATGCATATTAACAGTTGAAGAACTGTTTATATATATAAAAAAATGTGTATAAGACAGTTACCAGGTGTTTCTAATGTTTAGCCACATTTTTGCAAACCAGTGATCAAGTATATGGCAAAAACGGAAGTTTTCTTAAAGGGTGTGCAAAGTGACTCAGTGGATTAAGAAACTTACCACCAGCACTGATGACCTCAGATTCCATCTGTAGAATTCCCATGGTGGAAGGACAGAACCAACGTTCACAAATTATTCTCTGATCTCCACATACACACCTGTAACTGCAAGTGTGCTCATAGGCACACACACACACACACACACACACACACACACACACACACACACCTAAAATTTAAAATAAGTACATTTTGTCTGGAAGTGGGAGATGAGTCCAATAATAATTGGCAGCATAAAAAATACTGCCCATATTGGTAAAGATATGTTTCAGGTGTGCAGTAGATTGGGGCATCTTAGGAGATGGTTTGGCCAATAAAGAGTTTGATATTTAAATTCAATCGCCACCACCCAAATAAAAGTCTACTGCAGAATAATGCATGTGTTTGAATTCCTATCAATAAAAAGCAGTGGTAGCAGGATTCTTGGGGATGGCAGGCAGATTGCCTCGCTGGAATCAGTAAGCCTCAGGTTAAGGGAGACCATGTCTCAAAATGTAAGATCAAAACCCAATCAAGAAAGATCCATTGCTGGGCATGGTGATGCACACATTTAATCCCAGCACTTGAGGAAGCAGAGGCAGGTAGATCACTGTGAGTTCAAGACCAGCCTGGGCTACAAAGTGAGTCCAGGACAGCCAACGGTGCACAGAGAAAACTTGACTGAGAAACAAAATAATGAGGATGCTAATGGTAGGAAAAAAAAAAAAAGAAGAACCGCGACATCAGCCTGTGCTCATAACTTTTCTCACATGTGCATGTACACATAACCATGTATAAACACACATAAAATTTATATTTTTAAAAAAGATGTCATTTTGCCTAAGTTCTAAGGAAAGTTAACTTTGTGATAAACTTTGTTCTACCTGTAGATGTTTCCAGGCCAAACAGTGATATGTAGATCTGGCACAGCCTGTGCCATTGACAATTTTTAGAACATTGGTAGGTCTGGTAACAGAAACTAAAAGGAAACCCAGGGTCTGTAATGATGCAGAGCATAGTACTTACATATGCATCTGTGTACCAAATAAGAACACTGCTGGGAGAGGACAGTGGTCAGCTAGAGTCAGTAGATCCATGAACAGCAAATTCTCTCATGTGTCAGCACAAGAAGCTCTAGGAAGCTGAGAAAAAGAAAAGAAAACTTTGGAGACTCAGCTGCTTCTTAAGGATATCCAGGTGATACAGCATTCAAGGAAGAAGGATTCGTAATCTAGGCAGATTCCAACACATGTGAAAGCTTCAAGGGTAATTATTATTATTATTTTTTTTTTTACTATTTTCCTGTACTTTTAAGGTAAGTAACAGATCCCAGTGTGTCTGTTACTGGCTAGAAAACAGGCAGAAGCCAGAACATAAAGAATACTAAATGTCATGCTAGGGATCCAGAGGGTTTTTGTTTGTTCCTTTGTTTGTTTGTAATGGAAAATACACTGTGATTTTTTTTTTTAATTTTAGTTATTTATTTTATTTATGTTTGTGTGTGTCCACATGTTTATATGTGTCAACAAAGATCAGAAGAGGACAATGGATTCTATGGAACTGGAGTTACAGGTAGTTGGGAGACAGCCAACATAGGTGCTAGGGACTAAATTGTGTTTTTTGCAAGAGCAAGAAGTGCTTTTAAGCTCTGAGTCATGTCTACAGCAACTCTAAATAATTTTTAGGAAAGCTATCAACTTGGTCACCTTATATTATAATTATATTTACCTCTGTGTGGAGTGATAATATTGTCTTCTCCTTAAGATTTAATCCAGTTAGGTGAGGCCATGACCTCTACAATAGGACTTCTCTCTGGAAGGGTTTCATTTTAAATTATGCATATAAGACAGGCCTAATGATTGTCCTTTTAATGAGATATTGTGCCAGGGACCAGCCTCAGCCAATTGTGGGTCTAAAGATTGCGAGGAATGGATTGGCATGGGAGAAAAATCATTTCACACAAAGGGGCAAGTAAAAAATGACTCATTTCAAGAGACTTCTCAGGAGGCAGTCTCGCTGGTGTCTGCTCATTCTTTTTCTAGTTCTTTTTGGAGAAGAGAGTAAATCTCAGTCTTTTATTGTGAAATTATTTTCTTATGCATTTTGTCCACATGATCAAAACCCTTTTTGTCTTTCTTCAGAATAGTAGCTTTTCCCTAAAGACCCACAGATGAGAATAAATGGAATATAGCAAGCTCTACTCTACATACATGGTACAGTGATTACATTGCAAGCAAGCAAGAATATTCAATCACTAACTCAGTGCTTTTCTCAGACAAACCTTCACATTATAGGTCATCTGGACAAAATCTTGGGGTTATAAGTGGCATAAGAACAAAGAGGTGCTAAACAAATTAGACTGTTCTTTTATTTTTTAATTTTTTTTATTTTATTTTTCTTTTTAGTTACATTTTGTTAACTCTGTCTCCCAGCTGTATCCCGCTCCCTCATTCCCTCCCCAACCCCACACTCCCTCCCTGGTCTCCTCCCTGCCCCTTTCCAAGTCCACTGATAGGGGAGGACCTCCTCCCCTTTCATCTGACCCTGTTTTATCAGGTATCTTCAGGGCTGGCTGCAAAGTCCTCCTCTGTGGCCTAACAGACTGCTCCTCCCCTGGGGGGGGGGGGTCAAACAGCCTGCCCTTGAGATCCGGTTAGAAATAGACTGTTCTTAATTCTCAGCTGCTGTATGTAGCTGAGCAAGTTTTTTTCTAAGTTCTTTCTAAACATATTTTATAATAGGAGTGATCACTGAGAGAGTCTCTAGTCCATTTCTCATAAACCATACAAAGCTCTTATAATCTCCTTATCTTAGCCTAAGGAGTCATGTCCATGTGACCAAGTTTTTCTAGTAAAGGGAGTTAGTATGAGTCCAGTAGTTTCTCTAGGGTCTAATTCCTTTCTGACTGCAGCGGTCTGGGGAGTGATTGTGAAAACTCAAACAATTCCTGATATCATTTGATATCCATGAACTGATTAAAGTTTTTCAAGAAACCTTTAGCACAAGATGCCTCTATGGATTCAATTTTTTTTTTTTGTTCAGATAATTCAGGTTTCACTGCCTTTTTAGCCAAGAGGAATTCTTCCTCCATAGTGATTGTTTCTATGCCATTTTCTTATCTCCCAGTCTCCCTAAAAATCTGACCAGTTGCATTGACTAAGGTTGAATTAGAGAAAAATATGGAATCACAGTAAGAAACGAAACAGGCAGACATGTAAGAAAAAGCAATACCATTTGTGGACTGGTAATCCAGAGACATTTTCTCCAGGGTGACAGTGCTTCAGCAGCTGGAACTGTGTCAAGCAGCTGCTTCCACAACCATGTGGTCCCTGACACATAAGTTACATAATTTTGCAAAGAAATGGTGTGCTTTGAAAACAAGCAAGATGTCCCTTCATTTTGAGCTTTATTTATTTTCTTCCTTAGGTAATGTGACATAGGCATAGGAACCGGACACTGTGATATTAAAACTAACAACAACAAAAAACAAAACTCTTAGAGAAAAGATTAAAAAAATAAAAAGACAGACAATACCCACAAATAAAGAAGATGTGTACATTTTCCACCCTTTTAATAGGCAGCAGGTGGATGGTCCATTCCACATGAGTTAGTCTGAGATTGTCTACATCACACAGAGCATGAAGAAACCAGAGACTGGATAGGATCATAAATTAGGGTTTGTTGTTAGGCTACAGGAAAGCACAGCTTCTTAACAATTTCTCTCTCAGAGACTGAGCTGAGAGAGGACAAGTCCTGATTTCTTAAGTAGTGGAAGCTGGGCCATTGGACTGACCAGTGCTGTAAAAGGTCAACCTGTAACATAACAGAGATTACTTTCTTTGTCTTAGTCATTTCTATATCTAACAAATGTGCTCCTGGTTTAATGTGAACCTGGACACTTCATCACATGGTGTAGAAGTTACCTTCATTCTTGGGACATTGCTATTCTGAATCTCAGAAGATGAGTGCAATTGAGAGAAAAGAAAAATCAAATGAGATAGGTGACTTCACTACCACACAAAAAGCAGACCATAAACCTCCCCATCCAAGTCTTTCTAAATCTAAATATCAGTTTTCCAGTGACTTTGTTTGGCTTTATTTGCCATGTCATGCACCACTAATTGTATATAGTGCTAATTCTTTTTTTAAATTCTTTATTAATTACACTTTATTCTCTTTGTATCCCCCCTTCCTCCTCCCATCCCAATCCCTCCCTTCCTCCACCCTCTGCATCCATGCCCCTTCCCAAGTCCACTGATAGGGGAGGACTTCTTTTCCTTCTTTCTGATCCTAGTCAATTAGGTCTCATCAGGAGTGGCTGCATTGTCTTCTTCTGTGGCCTGGTAATGCTGCTTCCCCTTCAGGGGGAGGTAATTAAAGAGCAGGCCAATCAGTTCATGTCAGAGACAGTCCCTGTTCCTATTACAATGAAATCCACTTGGATACTGAACTGCCATGGGCTACATCTGTGCAGGGGTCTTAAGTTATCTCCATGCATAGTCCTTGGTTGGAGTATCAGTCTCAGGAATGACCCCTGTGCTCAGATTTTTTGATTCTGTTGCTCTCCTTGTGGAGTTCCTGTCCTCTCCAGATCTTACTGTTTCCCGCTTCTTTCCTAAGATTCCCTGCACTCTGTTCATGAGTCTTAGTGTCTGCATTGATAGTCTGCAGGGCAGAGCCTTTTAGAGGGTCTTCTGTATCAGGCTCCAGACTTGTTCCCTCTTTTCTTCTTCTTCTCATGTCCATCCTCTTTGCCTTTCTGGATAGGAAAGGACTGCCTACAGATTGGGAAAGGATCATCACCAACCCTATATCTGACAGAGGACTAATACCCAGTATATATAAAGAACTAAAGAAGCTAAACATCAACAAATCAAGTAATCCAATTAAAAAATGGAGTACAGAGCTAAACAGAGAATTCTCAATAAAGGAATATCGAATGACAGAGAAACACTTAAAGGAATGTTCAATGTCCTTAGACAAAAGGAAAATGCAAATCAACATGACCCTAAGATTTCACCTTACACCCATCAGAATGGCTAAGATAAAAAAACTCAAGAGACAACACATGCTGGAGAGGTTGTGGAGAAAGGGGAACCCTCCTCCACTGCTGGTGGGAATGTAAACTGGTACAACCACTCTGGGAAGCAATCTGGCACTTCCTCAGACAACTAGGAATAGCGCTTCTTCAAGATCCAGCCATACAGCTCCTAGGCATATACCCAAAAGAGGCTCAAGTACACAAAAAGGACATTTGCTCAACCATGTTTATAGCAGCCTTATTTGTAATAGCCAAAAGCTGGAAACAGCCCAGATGCCCCTCGGTGGAGGAATGGATACAGAAATAGTGGTACATCTACACAATGGAATATTACTCAGTAAAAAACAAGGAAATCTTTTTTTTTTCATGGCATATACTCATTTATTTTTTTTAATTTTTTATTAATTACACTTTATTCATTTTGTATCCCCTCATAAGCCCCTCCCTCCTCCCCCTCCAGATCCCACCCTCCCTCCCCTTTCTGCATGCATGCCCTTGCCCAAGTCCACTGATAGGGGAGGTCCTCTTCTCCTTCTTTCTGATCTTAGTCTATCAGTTCTCATCAAAAGTGGCTGCATTGTCCTCTTCTGCAAAAACAAATTGCCACCCACACCGTAATGAAATTTGCTAGGTCACATGAGAGCAGAAGAGAGTGTACCTGGGGAGAGGAAGGAGATGAATAACAATGGCAGAGGGATAAGAAAGGGTAATCCAGTGAATGTGATTGAAATATATTAAGTACATGTAGGCAAGTATGTGAATGAAACTCATTACCATGTATAATTAATATATGCTAATAAAAACATTAAAACAAACAAACAAACAAAAACAAAAAAACAAGGAAATCATGAAATTTGCAGTTAAATGGTGTGAACTGGAAAGGATCATCCTGAGTGAGCTGTCCCAGAAGCAGAAAGATGCAAACGGTATATACTCACTCATATCGACATATAATATAGGCTAAACCTACTAAAATCTGTCAGGCTTAGGGACAGGTCCCAAATAAACTGATCAAGAGGAAGAACTCTTGCTAAAATGCTAATTTTTTAAAAAATATTTTTGTTTAAAGTTTCATGAGTGAATACTGAGCACTTAGTGTGTTCTCCCGCAGCTTCCGTTGTTCCCTCTCATCTCCTGACCCCCATTTGTTCTCTTTGTGCCCCAGAGAGTTTCACACCTACTTTCATATTATATAAGCATATATGTTTTTATGTAATCACAGAAAATCTAAGAACCAAAAATGCAATATTGTCTTTCAGAGAATGTGTTAATTCTATTTTTATAATGTTCTCCAATTGCATTCATTTTTTTTTCAAATGCAATAATTATGTTCTTTTTTTATGGTTAAGAAAGTTCTGCTGTGTGTACAAACCACAGTTTCTTTATTCTTAGTTGCTAAACACGTACATTGGTTCACTTAATTACGCTGAACAGTGTGATTAATTAGTAGCACTAATTAATTCTATTTCAACATCTTTGGTCAAGAAATTTATACTGATTAAGAAAGATTTTCTGGGTCTGTGAGTTGGCCCAGTGTATAATGGCACCTGTCCCTAAGCCTGACAAATTGAGTTTGTTTCCCAGAACCTATGTGGAAAAAGTAGAGATATAATATTTGCAGATTGTCCTCTGACTCCACACATGTACCAGGTTAACAGTATAACCACACACACACACACACACACACATGCATATCTACATAATGAATACTAAAATAATTGAAAGATAGATTTTTCTATAATGAATTAAAATAACTAAAGTTTGCTGTTTACCTGGGCAGGACCTATGGATTTTATTCTAGCCAAAGATGTTGCATGCCATCTTTTCCCACTATGAATCTATCTTCCAAATATGGCAGATTGAATAACCACGTCAAAGAAGTAATGATCTGAAAATTTAGCAGTACAGGGACTAGGGAGATGTACAGTAAGTAAAGTCCTTATCCTATAAGCAGGAGGGCTTGAGTTATCATGTACAGTACCACGTAACCTCTGTATGTGGCAGCATACATCTGTAAACCTAGTGCTGGGAAGCAAGGCAGGAGGAAATGTGGGATCAGAAGGAAAGAGAGGAAGATCTCCCCTATCAGTGGACTTGGGGAGGGATATGCCTGGAGAAGAGGGAGGGAAAGTGGGATTAGGACAGGAGGGAGGAGGGGTTTATGAGGGGATACAAAGTGAATAAAGTGTAATTAATAAAAATTAAAATAAAAAAATATTAAAAAAGAAAAACTCTATCTACTCTATCTTTCCTTTCAGAATCAAGGAACCTATATTTCCAACTTACATTGTGTATATATGTTTATGTTGGCACATACAGGAATTTAGGGAGAAATGTAGTGTGGAACATGTGAGAAAGGCTGGCACTACATGTATGTCAGATGAATAAGCTTCCATTAAAAATCACATTACATTTGGGGAAGAACTTCTCTTTCCAGTCCCAAAGGGCATATTGATTAAGTCTGCAATTGTGTCTCAGCTAACATGAAAGATTAGTGACACTTTATTGTTGGCTTAGAAACTTACTCTCTACCTCTAATTTCAAAAAGCTAGAAAAAATAACTTTCACAATATTAAGTTCAAATGTTTCATTCAGAATAAAATGTAAAGTCAAATGGAACTTTTCTCCCTATTTTTCTCTCAATATTTTTATCTGAGTTTTAAGAAAGTTACTTAAATGAATGTGGCTGGATTTACATGGTCTCATTTTGATGATCTGCTTGATTAGAGACAACTTTTCTCCTGGGCATTCTGGTACTTTTGTCTCATTGTTAAACTTGCCTTTTGATACAATGATAAATGCTTTTTTTTTCAGTCTTTAAGTGAAAATGTAAATAATTTTTATATGAATAAGATTTTTTTTAATTTTTTATTAATTACACTTTATTCATTTTGTATCCCCCCATAAGCTCCTCCCTCCTCCCCTCCCGATCCCACCCTGCCTCCCCTTTCTGCATGCATGCCACTCCCCAAGTCCACTGATAGGGGAAGTTCTCCTCTCCTTTCTGATCTTAGTCTATCAGTTCTCATCAAAATTGGCTGCATTGTCCTCTACCATGGCCTGGTAAGGCTGCTCCCCCTTCAGGGGGAG
The DNA here is from genome assembly GCF_907164565.1 of Psammomys obesus. Classification (NCBI taxonomy): domain Eukaryota; kingdom Metazoa; phylum Chordata; class Mammalia; order Rodentia; family Muridae; genus Psammomys; species Psammomys obesus. Next base: position 55,129,033 of record NW_026585504.1, on the reverse strand, counting down.
GTGATCAAAGAGCAGGCCAATCAGATTATGTCAGAGGCAGTCCCTCTTCCCATTACTATGTAACCCACTTGGACACTGAACTGCCATGGGCTACACCTGTGCAGGGGTTCCAGGTCATCTCCACGAATAGTCCTTGGTTGGAGTATGAGTCTCTGGGAAGTTCCCTGGGTTCAAATTATCTTGTTCTGTTGCTCTGCTTGTGGAGTTCCCATAATTTTTAAAGTTATAAAATAAAACGACTTTTCTTCTAAATGGTTGTGCTCACAATGACTTTAACTTACAATGACAGTTAGGACTCTGATACTGATAAAAGGCTTCCATGATTAATAAACAACTGAAATATAAAAGAGGAGCTACTGAAAATCAATAATAATTGCAAATCAAAACATGTTGATATATGAATATATGTTTTACAGAAAAAGTAAGAGTAATTGCCTTTAATCATGAATTCAGAGTTTTGGACTGGGATAAAAGGAGAAAGCGTGAAATACCCTAACCTGATCCAGAACAGGAAGCAGGTCAAAAGGATAAAACGTCTGAAGAATGTCTCAGTGGGTAACTTACCTGCCAACTAGCCATAGGAACCTGAGTCATTTCACCAGAACAGAAGTAAAGATGGGCAGTGGAGTGTATTTATAATCTTATTATCCCTATGATGAGACAGGAAACAGACAGGGGAATCTCCAGAATCTCACAGACTACCTATTCTAGCATTTGTATAGTAAACAAGAGACACTGTATGAAACAAAGTGGTAAGTGAGGATTATCCTCAAAGTTGTTCTGTCACTACTGCAGTGATGTAGTGGCATGTAACAGTATGTACATACACTCACACAAAGATTGAAAAATGAGTCCAAGAAGAAGTCATGTCATAATTAATACCTGTTTAGAATTTGGTAGCATATGGGGGTTACTGAAACACTCTAAATACCTGTTGAAAAGCATATGCACAGATGTCCATTCAGGAACACAGAAATTATTTGTAATATGCAAACACTATAAATGTCCATTATTAATGAACTGATTGAGTAACCTTGACTAAATCTCAAAAAGCCTTATAAGAAACTATAAAGTAGATTGGATGTCTTTATTAGTAAGAGTTAAGTTCTAACAATAACATAAATTGGAAAAGCAATATATAGTTTATTAATAAGTGAAAAATAACTGTGTTGAGTGTGGATAAATACTTAACATTTTCATATATAATTATGAATGCATACAATATTCACATGTATGTGTGGGCATTTACACAAAATGCTCACCTTTACTGGCATGATAAAGGATGGATGAAATAAGAATAGTTTATTGGTTTCCCTAAAAGTGAAATGTAGTTCTATGAACTTGTAAGTATCTGATCATTTTTCAAAATTATAAAATAAAATTATATCCTCAAATTAGGAAATTGAAACAAATACCTTAATCCAAATTGAAACTGATGACACGAATACAAATTTTAAGTACATCTATACATTCACTTAGAGGACACTAAAAACATGAACAGTAATTTTAAAAGTGTTGATACAGCAATTGAAAAGACAGTCTTTGTTGCCTCTACTCACAGCAGTTCAAATTTCCAAACAATAAATGAGATCTTTTTCAAAGAGTATTCAAGCTTGTAAATAATAGGGTAAAGATGACATGGTGCATTTTCATAGTTAATCCATTAGGCCGTAATGAATTAATGCCTCCAGCAATAATCAGGAATGGCCATATGATCTCTAAGCCATTGAAATGATGTATGTTTGTGAAGGAGATACATGAAAAATTCTTGTGAAAATATTGTGAAGCTCATAAAATATGAGCACCAATTTACAGGAACAGACAGTTTGTTATGTGAGACCAGTGAGAAGGCTGGAAATTTTGCATGATATATATGTTTTCTTCAACACAATGTTGCAAGAAAAAAAGGGGGATAGAAGAAAGATAATTCAAATGAAACTTAGAGGAACCTTTGCCATTGGCCATTTTCTTGAAAGACAGAAACAAGCAAACTTGTGTCCAATGACTAATATAGCAGGATCTGAAATGTTTTGCAAACTGACTTATGAGCTTTATTGTCATAACATAGCTGCTTAAGAGAAAAATGGAATCTCGGTACTCCAGAAATAAGTACTGGGATGATTCTACATCATTGGCGATTTGTTCTAAGCATTTTTCCAAATAATCAAAACTGTGGCAAATGGCTGTGTATGTGGATAATTAAAATTGGTCAGACCTTGCTGTATCTTCCACAGATAATGGGGCTTACCCTATTCACACTGTGTGTCTATTGGAAATATTCATAATCACATAAACAAACAAACAAACAAAAACCCAAAAAACCCAGCCATCATGTTTATTAACAACGCTGTGAATAATACGGCGTACTTGTCAGTAAGTTAGAATACTTAGGGCAAAGAATCACCCCACTAAGTTTCCTGAAGTCATAGTATTTCTTCACCAGCCACAGGCAAGATGTATTTTCTGCCATTGGGTTTGTTTTCTTTGTTACTAGTAGTCTGATGCTAGAGTGAGTCTTTTCCCACCAAACATAAAAAAGAAACAGTAGTCCCAAATACAAGAAACATAGCATTAGAGAGCATGCCAACTGAATCAGCAAAATGCAATGTAATGGATAGAAGTAGAAATTGTTGGTTTTAAAGTGAATTTGAAGCTGTCCTTGTCACAGCTCAGAGGACAGATTTATTCTAACTAGTTTAATTTGGCAAGGGTTCAAAGTAAGAGATGTTCTCACTGAGAGAGTGCTAGAAGAGTTTTACTACAAATTGAGTTTCTCGGTGTTCCTTTCAAAGGCTTCCCCTGACCTGGGCAGTCAGCTTGCTGCTGCAGTGCACAGGATGTAAAACACTATACAGTCCAGATACCACTACTCTTGGGTATTGGTATTGTCCAAATGAGGTTATCAGTTGCAGGAGTTTAAGCCAGGCTTACTATGATCTTCAGAAAGAGGCAAATGGATGTGTTATCTAATGCCTTTAAGTAATATTTGAAATTATAGGTGGAAAGCTCTGCCAAAAAATAGTTTTAACTTTCTAACCACCTAAAATTTTATATGTGCATTTCTGTGTGTTCAAACACAGAGGTGTGTGTGTGTGTGTGTGTGTGTGTGTGTGTGTGCATATATGTGTGCTTGTTGGCATGTGGATATTCATATGTGTGTGTGAGAGAGAGAGTACAAGAGAGAGTGTGTGTAGTGTATTTATAGCCCTACTTGTGAGTAGGTGTGTGAGCACATGCATGTGAAGGGCAGGGGTTAATATTTAGTGTCTCCTGTCATTGTTCATCACAGTTCCTGAGACAGGGTTTCTTACTGGGCCTGAAGCTCAGGGCTTTGCGAATACTAGCTAAGGACTCTACCAAATGAGTGTTTGACCTTATTGGCTTGTCCAACTGTATTCATTTGCTATTCCCCTTCAGATTCTTGTCCTTGGCCCTTTCTGAATTCTCACTCTTTATCCAAAATTTAATGTGCATCCACCAAGTACCCAGTGAGACTGAGTATCTAACACAGTGGAGTGATGCACTGAGTAAGCAGGGTTCTAGAAAACCTAGAAGGACACAGAGGATTAGACCAGTGGGAGACATGTCCTCAGTGTGTGGACAGCCCTCAGTGCATGACTTGGTACTTACCCTATTCAACTGTAAGCAGCTGTGATTACTCATGGAGACCTACACAAAATTGGACCCAGTAACCTTCTATCATAGATAGGGGCAGAGTTACAGGATTCTCTGTCTCTTCATAGACAGTTAGCATGTGCTAAGGGAGGAGGGCACGTGAGATCACCTCCTTCACAGAAGCTTTATAGACAGCTTAGAGTTGCTGTAACAGAGTGCTCACATGGTTCTTTCCTTTCCAAGAGTGTATAGAGTTAATGGTTACTAACAAGGAGGGCCCCAGGAACCACACCCATCAAAAGGTGCTATAGGCAGTAGATGGGTACTGGGATTAGGTCTTCCCACCCTTGATGGTCTAACGGTTCTTATGTTAACCAAGTTCTTGTAAGTAACGTCTCCTCCACTCCCTTATATAAAAGGTCAGCTGAACTTTTTGATTCCCCAAGTTGCACTTGGGTGGAATGATTTCTCTGTTTCTATCCTTGAGGATCTATTTGGGATGAACAGACTTTTGTTTTCGTATCCTCAAGGAAAAAGTCACATGACACACTTGGAGAAAAGAAAATAGCCCAAGTGACAATAGAAATCAAAACCCTGAAAATGTCTCTGACAAGTAACACTCCAGCTGCAGAAAACTTTGCCTACAGACAGTATCAGCTATTTATTTTTTAAAAAATGATACCAATAAAGCTAAAGAACACATACAACAGTAGCCAGGGCCTGCTTTCAATTAATGCACCTGTTCTAGGAGCAGATAATGGCATTTAATTAAGACATTAATAAAAACTTGTAATACTTTCTTAATTAGAAAATGTAAAGAATTCAGTTAGATTTTCCCCCTTTAAATTAATTGAAGCAGATGATTAGCAGGTGTGTTCAATATAATTCTATTGCTGTTGCTATTGTTAAACAGAACTGCCCAAGTGAAAAAATTAGGTACATAAATAACAATCTTACAAGTCATTACGAGTGCTTTAAGAAGTTATTGAAAAAGTGGTTTAGAAGTGCCAACCCAGCATCCTGTGACCTCATCAACTATGTAATTGCTTTTTGCTTATGCCTAAGTTCTATTGTGGCTTACAGTCAACAAGCCCTATTCTTAACTCCTTTCTCAACCTTTTTAGGTGTCCAGATGACCTCCGAGTCTCTCAAAAACCAAGGTAATACTTTAATTGGACAGAACAAATATAAGTTAAAAAGACAAAGGATTGTTGCAGGCCCTGAGGGGTTTGCAAAGGCCTTCTATGTTCTACCATGGAAGTGACATGATGCCCTCCTCTTCTGGAAAAGGATGAACTCAACATGGTAAACACTGGCTGCTCACACCAAGATACCTACCATTCCCAGACATTACAGCTATGTTTACTTTCTTACATCATGCTCTAAAATGCATTTGCTCCCTTATTTATATTAAATGTTTACATGCTTGTGTTGCACAGGTGCACATATGAATGCCTGCCTAGAGAAGCTGTGGACAACCTTGGGTTTCAGACTCAGCAAGTCTGTCTACTTCTTTGAGGCAGCATCACTGAATATGAACTTGGAGCTCAGCTGGGCAGGCTTACCTCTGAGGCATGAGGGGCATCCCTTCTCCACCCCCAACACCTATAATTTTTACATCAGTGGGTTGTTGAGGTCATAGTGCTTGCAGAGTAGATGTTTTCCTGACTTAGCCACCCTCCCAAAGTCTCTACGCATTCAAGTTGTGTTAATTAAATAAAATCTTCCCAAAGGTAGAGCGAGCCCTTGCTCACATGCTTTTTTATCTACTATTTTAGAACATCTGAGAAAGAATAAACACAAAATAGGCATTTATTAACAATTGTTGAATTAATGAAGAATGTATTGAAGGGTGTACTTTAGTGTGTTGTGTGTGTGTTCACTAACATATTTAAATAGTGGAGGAATGTGCTATTTCTATAACTTTTCATAGCATTGAAATTTCCAAAGCAATAACTAATTCAGACATTTTTATATCAACCCTCAGAGAAACCGTAGTTCTTGCCAGTATCCTGACATTGAGTAACTGAAATAACTAAGCTCAAATATTTGTTATTGATTCTGTTAGCTCCTGCAAGAAAAATCTTCCAAAATCCTTTTACTATATGGATTGGGGGGAGCACACACATGCATGCATGAATGCATGGGCTTGAGATACACATGTAAGCATTTGCACACTTGAATGAGCTGGGAGTTACTGTCAGGTGTTTCTACTCAATTCTTCTTCATCTTTACTTTTTTGAGACAGGACTAAGCCTGAAGATCATTGATGCTACTCTATCAGCTGTCTAGGAGATTCAGGAATTTGATTCTCTATACTCCTTAGATCTGGGAAACCATCAGCACATGCTGATGCCACTGGATTTTCTCTGTGGGTGCTCACGATGTATGTGCAGTAGACTCCTGTGCAGTAGACTCTTTTCTTTCTGTTTTCATTTATTTTCTTTTTTAAAACTAGTTTATTTTTTCACTTTACATCCCAATAGAAGCCCTCTTCCTCCTTTCTTTCTGGTCCTACCTTCCCTCCCTCTTACATTCCCCTCCTGTGATAAAAGGAACCTTCCCCCTCCCTCTAGAACACTCCAGAACATCAAGTCACATCAGGACTGAGTATATCCTCTTTCTCAGTGACCTGGCAAGGTAGTTCCACCAGGGAGAAATGATCAAAAGGCATGCAACAGAATTCTTGTCAGGCCTGTCTGTAAGGGAAACAGACAGGCCCTGTTTCCCTTACTAGGGAACCCAGATGAAGACCAAGATGCCTATTGAGTATATATGTGTAGGGATCCTAGGTACAGTCCATTCATGGTCCTCTGTTGATGCTTCAGTCTCTGCAAGTCTTGCTGGACCCAGGTTAGTTGGCTCTGTTTGTCTTCTTGTGGATTTCCTGCGGAAACAATCCAGATGCCCCTAAACTGAAGAATGGATAAAGAAATTGTGGTACATGTGCACAATGAATAATACTCAGCTAATAAAAACAAAGGAATCGTGAGCTTTGCCAGCAAATGAATGGAACTAGAAAAAAATCATTCTGAGTGAGGCCAAAAAGATACACATGGTATGTAATTGCTCATAAGCAGATATATTAGCCATTCAGTACAGGATAGCAATACTACAACTCACTGACCTAAAGAAACTGAGTAACAAGCATGGCCCAAGAGAGACTGCTCAGATCTCACTCAGAAGGAGAAATAGAATAGAGAGCCAAAGTGGTTGAAGAGAGGAAAAAGGATAGGAGAGGGAGTGCTGAGGGAATTGAGGGTGTGGATGAGATGTCAGGAGAGCTAGGGCAGGGGGTCAGAGGGCTTGCAGAGAGAAGAGAAACAATGGGCAGGGGCATCCCTAGATAAGCTGGAGACCTGCAACAGGATAGGATCCTGTGAGGATGCCAGAGTGACTTTACCTGAGACTCCTAGTAGTGGGGTTCATGAAGACTTGGAGGCCACAATCTAATCAGACAGGACTGCTACTTGAAGGAAGGGACTACCAACCCATCCACAAACCTTCGACCCCAAATTTACCCTGTCTACAAGATATGCAGGTGTAGATACAGCAGAGATTGAGGGAATGTCCAGCCAATGCCTGGCCCAGCCTAAGACCCACACCAAGGGACCAAGCCAACCCCTGTCACTATTAACAACCCTCTGCTATACTTGCATAAGGGAGCCTAGCATAGCTGTCTCCCGAGAGCTATGCCCAGCCATGGATCGAAACAGATGCTGAGACTCACAGCCAAACATTGGGCTGAGCACAGGGAGTCTTGTGGAAGAGTAGGGGGAAGTGTACTATACTCTTTACCTACAAGACGTCTTTTTACCCTGCTGCTAATCTTGCACAGGAGGAAGGAAGATCAAAGTATCCAGGTGTTCTTCATCACCCCGTAGCCACATCTGAGGCAGACACAGAATCAGGGTTGTGATGGCAATGGGTCGGGGACAAATGCCAAGGGCCACTTTATCAGCCTAATTATAATTAGGCTGGAGTTTTAAGGTGAGTACATAGATGATGGCTGTCTATGACTATGCATATCATCTCATAAGTGCGTATACTATTGTTTTGATACTCAGAATCAGTCATTTACTTAAAATATTATGTGAGGATTACTTTTAGAACTCCCACTGGGAGGAGGCTCTAGAGAAGGCTCCACAGGTAAAAACGTTGTTGCACAAGAATGAAGACATGATTTCAAATCTCCAACATCTATTTTAAAAAAAAAGGCCAAGCATGGTCTCACACAGCTGTAACCCTAGCAATTGAATAGGAGTTCAGATCTAGGAGGATTTTTAGAGCTTGGCAAAGACCAGCTAAGTTATCAGTGTAATGAGACATCTTCATAAGAAGGTCATCCTAGTATAACTCCTGCCGTTAAAAATACTCTTGGCAGGGGGGACAAGATGGCGGCACCAGGAGAATGATTTAGGTGCCCCTCAACTGAAGAATGGATGCAGAAATTGTGGTACATCTACACAATGGAATATTACTCAGCAATGAAAAATAAGGAAATCATGAAATTTGCAGGTAAATGATGGGAACTGGAAAGGATCCTCCTGAGTGAGCTGTCCCAGAAGCAGAAAGACACACATGGTATATACTCACTCATAGAGACATATAACATAGGATAAACCTACTAAAATCTGTACATCTAAAGAAACTAATCAAGAGAGAGGACCCTGACTGAAATGATCAATCCCCATCCCGAAAGGCAAAGAGGATGGACATCAGAAGAAGAAGAAAACAGGAAACAACCTAGGAACCTGCCACAGAGGGCCTCTGAAAGGCTCTGCCCCGCAGACTGTCAAAGCAGACACTGAGACTTATGGCCAACTGTCAGGCAGAGTGCATGGAATCTTATATAAGAAATGGGAAATAGTAAGATCTGGAGAGGACAGGAACCCCACAAGGAGAGCAACAGAACCAGAAATTTGAACACAGGGGTCTTCCCAGAGACTCATACTTACCAGGCATGGAGATAACCTAGAACCCCTGCACAGATGTAGCCCATGGCAGTTTAGTGTCCAAATAGGTTCCATAGTAATGGGAAGAGGGACTGCCTCTGACATAATCTGATTGGCCTGCTCTTTGCACCTCCCCCTGAGGGGGGAGCAGCCTTACCAGGCCACAGAAGATGACAATGCAGCCATTCCTGATGAGATCTGATAGACTAAGATCAGAAGGAAGTAGAGCAGGTCCTCCCTTATCAGTAGACTTGGGGAGGGGCATGTGTGAAGAAGGGGGAAGGAGGGTGGGATTGGGAGGGGAGGAGGGAGGGGCTTATGGGGGGATACAAAGTGAATAAAGTGTAATTAATAAAATAAAATAAAATTTCAAAAACAGGGAGGGAATTTATTTAAAGACATTACAATATAATAAAAAATAAAATAAAATAAATAAAAGAGGTGACTACCAATACATAGACTCATGACACAATGGCAAAAAAAAGAAAAGAAATACTCTTGCCAAAAGCAACCTAGGTATCTGCGTATTTTGATTATGAAGTGACACCATGACCAAGGCAAATCTTATTTAGGAAATCATTTAATTGGGGCTGGCTTACAGTTTCAGATGTTTAGTCTATTACCATTATTGTGGGAAGCATGTCAGCATGCAGACAGACATGGTGATGGAGAAGGATCCAAGAGTTCTAGATCTTGATCCACAGGCAGCAGAAGACTCTGTGCTATCCTAAGTGTAGCTTGAGCATAGAAGACCTAAAATCCCAACCTCATGGTGACATACTTCTTCTAACAAGGCCACACCTACTCCAACAAGGACACACCTTCTAATACTGTTACTACCTATATGCCAAATATTCAAATAGATGAGGCTATGGGGCCATACCCCTCAATAGACCAAACTAAGGGAAAGGGGCTTTATTTTAGCTTACCATTCCATACAGTCCATACCTGCAGGGAAGTCACAATGGCAGAAGCTTGAAGCAGCTTGACATATTCACAGTCAAGACCTGCCATCACTGTATGCATGCGTGCTTACTGCTCAGTTGCCTTTGGCTATGTGAGTTCACCCCAGCCACCCTAACCAGGAAATGAAACGAAGCTGCCCACTTTCAGCCTGGGTCTTCCCACATGAATTAAGACAGCAAAAGGCAATCCTCGACAGACACATCCATAGGTCCAGTGGACGCATACCATTCCTCACATATTCTAGGTTGTGTTACCATCACCAAAATGGAGAGTGGTAGAGGACAGCGTACATTCTCTTCTGGCCTCTGCCCATGGTTATGGGTGCTCACATGTGCATACCCATGTATTTGTATGATGCACACACATACATCCATACAGATAGACACATACACAGAAAGAGAGACTGTCAGAGAGGCAAACACACAAACACAAACACAAACACACACACATCACTGAGAAATCCATCTAGAGAAAACAAGGAGAAGTAGGAAAGCTTACTGATCCCTATTTTAATTTCTATCTCTTGCATTTATGCTAATAAAACCAGGAAGATTTCCTCTCTTTTCTTACTAGCCTTATCTTTTTTATTTTCTATATTCCCAACAAAAGTTCTGATCACATTGAGACATATGTTTATATTTTAATATTTATTTATTTATTTTATTTTTAAGTGTACACGTATTTTGACTGCATATGTGTATTTCATATACATGCATACTTTGTGCTTGAGGGGACTATAAAGGCCTCTTGATTCCTTGGAACTAGAGTTACAAGTGGTTATGAGAGTCCACGAGGATGCTAGGAATCACGCTCGGGTCCCTTGAAAGATCAGCTAGTGCTCTTAACCAAGCAGCCACCTGTGCAGCCCCAAGACATTTTTATTTTCACAAAATAGAAAAATCTCAAGATGAAAGAATCAGAGTCTTTCAGAATCAGTGATTTCCCTCATGGTTGCCATGAGAGAGGCTACCTGCTTTCCTAAATATATGCGGAATAGAAGCACTGATGTTTTCACAAAAGAGGGCTATATAAATGTTGCCTAAAATTGCTGGGCAGCCGTAAAGTAAATAAATGACTCTATTACTTTGAAATGTAAGCAAACACTGCCACTAACCCCCTAGGCAAAAACATGAAGCCATCCTCTACTAATATGTGGGGTTTGATGACTTCTCCTCAGAAGGAAGATAAAGGGAAAAGAGCATCATTGTCTGCAGAGGGCTATTTGGATGCATGGTGCTGAAACGGAAACACAAGGGTGAAGTAATGGGACACAATCCCTCTTCAGGTGGAAAAGAAACAGATGGCTTTAGCCTATTCTTACCCAGTTAGAGGAAAATGAGTGGTCCTTCTCCTGCTTGTAGATCCCAGAGTACATTCTTAAGAAAAGCATGGAATGGGCAGGAAAGGCAAACAGAGAGGGTTTTGCATTCCCTGTGGCAGGCATGGCTGCCTCATAAGTAGTTTGAACTAGGGGTGAGATGGGCAAGCACTGTCTGAAGATTTGATTTTCCACCCCTTGTTTACCTCCATACCCACTCTCTACTTCCTCTTCTTCCACTGTCTATTCTATTTTCCCATCTGAGTGACATTCAAGAAGGGCTTCCTATGAACAATCCTAGTTACTTAGGTTCTTTGGGTCCGTGATTATTAGTATAGTTATCCTGTAATATATGGCTTATATCCCCTTATAAGAGAATACATAATATGTGTGTCTTTACGTGTCTGAGTTACTTCACTTAGAATGATCCTTTTCTAGTTCCGTTCATTTGCGTACAAATTTCAGATTGTCCTTCTTTTTAATAGCTGAGTAGTATTTGTTGTGTACATGTACCATATTTTCTTCACCTACTCTTTCACTGAGGGACATCTAGGTTGTTTCCAGTTTATGGCTATTATGAAAAGCTGCCCTGAACATGGTTTAGCAAATGTTCTTGAAGTATGGTGGAGCACCTTTTGGTGTATGCCAAGAAATGGTATAGCTGGGTCTTGAGGTAGAACGATTCCCAATTATCTAACAAACTTCCAGGATGTAAAACCAACGTGATTTTACATGTTTTCAGTCCCAGCAGCAGTGGAGGAGGGGTTCCCATTCTCCACACCCTTGCCAACATGTGCTGTCACTTGAGTTTTTGACCTTAATCATTCTGACAGGTGTAAGATTGAATCTCAGAGTTGCTTTGATTTGCATTGCCCTGATGGCTATGGGCCTTGAACATTTCTTCAAGTGCTTCTCAGCCATTCGATATTCCTCTGTTGAAAATTCTTTGTTTAGCGCTGTACTCCATTTTTAATTGAATTGTTTTGTTTGTTGGTGTTTAATTTCTTGAGTTCTTTACATATTTAGTTCTTTAGAGAGAGAGAAAGAGAGAGTTTGTTCTTTGGATATTAGCGCTTTGTCAGATGTAGGGTTGGTGAAGATCCTTTCCCAATCTCTAGGTGTCTGTTTTGTTATTTTGAAAGTGTCCTTTGCCTTATAAAGCTGTTCAGTTTCATGAGGTCCCATTCATTAATTGTTAATCTTAGCGCCTGAGCTGTTGGCATTCTGTTCAGGTCAAAACAATGAGTTCAACGGTCATTCCCCCTATCCTTTCTACTATAATATTTCTGGTTTTATGTTGATCCATGTGGACTTGAGTTTTGTGGAGCAGGATAAATATGAACCTGTTTTCCCTTTTCTCTATGTAGATATCAAGTTTAAACAGTACCATTTTTTGAAAATGCTATTTTTTTCCATTGTATGCTTTTGGCTGCTTAGTTAACACTCAAGTGTTCGTATAAGTGTGGATTTATTTCTGGTTCTTCAATTTCTTGATCAATCCGGCTGTTTCTATGCGAATAGCTTGCAGGAATTTTTGTTGTTTGTTTGTTTGTTTTTTGTTTTGTTTTGTTTTTTAAAATTATTGCTCTGTAGCACAGCCTGAAGTCAGGGATGGAGTTACCTCCAGAGGATCTTTTACTGTAAATAATTGTTTTAGCTATTCTGGGTTTTTGTCATTCGATAGAAATTTTAGAATTTTCTTTCAAGGTCTATGAAGAATTTTGGTATTTTGATGAAAATTGCATGAATCTATAGATTGTTTTTGGTTAAATAGCCAAAAATAATTTTGGGTTAATTTTACTGATGCATGAGCATAGGAGAGCTTTCCTTCTTCTAATATCTTCATCAATTTCTTCTTTCAGAGACTTGAAGTTCTTTAATTTTTCTTTTTTTTTAAATTAATTTATTTTTCACTATATTTATTTATTTATTGCAATTTATTCACCCTGTATCCCAGCTATAACCCCCTCCCTCGTAACCCCCAATCCTGCCCTCCTTCACTCTTCTCCTCCCATGCCCCTTTTCCAATCCACAGATAAGGGAGGTCCTCCTCTACTCCCATATGACCCAAGCCTAACAGGTCTCCTCAGAACTGTCTGCATTGTCTACCTCTGTGGCTTTTGAAGTAAGACCTAATGATTGTTTAGATTTCCTCAGTGTTTGTTGTTATGTTCCCCTTTTCATTTCTGACTTTGTTGATTTGGATGGTGTCTCTCTGCTTTTTAGTTAATTTGGCTAAGGGTTTGTCTATCTTTTCGATTTTCTCAAAGAACCAGTTTTTGGTCTCATTGATTCTTTGAATAATGTATGCTGAAAATCCAACACCAGTCCCATGGAAGAGCAGCAAGTGGTCTTCACTACTGAGCCTACTGCCCAGAATTATTTCATAGTGCAGCAGGTCAAGCCCAGGACAGAGTGGAGCACACTGAGAGTCTAAGTCCAGAAGTTTTACGAAGCACACCTTTTGTCTTCTTTCCTTTATCTGGGATGTTGAGTTCTTGATATGCTCCCATTTACTTTTGTCCAATAAGTCATTGCCTTGTCTATATTCTGGGTTTCCTTTGCCTGTAAATTAACTTCTTATTACCTTTCACAGTTTAGGATAGATGTCTCTAAGCTTTCTTTTTCATAGTGTCAATAGAGCCTCTTATTTAAATAATTTAAAATGCATTATATTTGTTTAATATGTGATTTAACATTGGTGTATGGTCATTCACATCCCCATGCCATAGAACATATGAAGGTCAGAGGCCAATTTGAAGGAATCACTACTTTTTTTTTTTCCACCATGAAGATTCTGAGGATTAAACTCAGATCTTTAGGCTTACAGCTGTTGCATTAACCCACTGAGTTATCTCACTTGCCTTGTAAATAAATAATTTAATTGATTCCTCTCCCCAAAGAATTCTGTCAGTCCTATTTACTATGCAAATAAGAAAAACAAGTCTTATAGGTATTCACTACCTTCCAAAATGTTTATTTTCAGAAAAAAATACTTGAATTTTAATTTTTGTTTTATTTTCAAAATAAGTTACTTAACAATGGTGGGTTAAGAATGAGTTTCAAGCACTTAACAACTCCTCAAACCTTGGAGTCCTACTGAATGTCAAGTCCTCCATTCTCTTCACCGTAACTTTCTTAGTGCATTTACTGTCATTATCAGCTGTCAGTATAATCACTGAGAGCACAGCTTCAAACTAGCAGGAATGAGGAGAAGTCGGGAATACTCATATCCTCAGTGCAGAACTTATCAGTTGCCATGCTATGACCCAAATAATCTGTTTCAATCTCTCTTTCCCTCCTAAAAATTAACATTACATGATGGTCATTTGCATTAATGGGATGTCAAGGGGCATCTTGACACCCAGTTTGGGAATGACAAATGAATGGTCATATCAAGAGCTTCAGATCTAAATTCAGGTCACTGCAAATTTCTGTACATGAGTTAGAAGTTTGCAGTGTGTATGTGTTTTCCCTTAAGGATGTCATGGTAACAGTATTTATTCACAGATTTTTTAAATAAAATTAAATATATTTATATATGCAAATCCCTTTAAATCATTCCAGGCCCAAGACAGACATTATATAAACAAATGCTAAGTATGTATTTCTACTTTAGATATGGCCTCATTTCTCAACAAACTCTAATTTGCCAGGAGGTGTAAGAGAGAATTTTTGTTCTGAAGGGAATCTGGCAAGTCAAACAGCAGTAAGTGAAGAATGAATGCGGAAATGTCTGTTGTCTTCAATGGACACAACATCCAAAGCATGTAACATAGAAGCATTGACATTTGTGACCCCAACCATATCCTTCAAGCTTTTTTTTTTTTTCCACTCAATTTAATACATCTGGATTCCTACTAAAAAGAAATGCACAGTAAGATCATTCATAGTGTGCTTCTGGAAGGAAACACCCAAAGAAGAGTCAGAGAGGAGAGGTAGAAATTAAGTTGTATGAGGCACCTTACATGTAATAAGCTACATTCTCATATGTTTACTGTGATATAAAACAGCTATTTGTAAAACTAGTTGAGATTGTTAAACATCAAACTTTGTCCATCCTCTACACAGGTACCTGGAAGTTACTCAACATGAGCAATGTGTTGATAGGAAATGATGCTGTTACGTGTCTAAAGCAGTAACCCCATACAAGGACCAAGACAGCACAAACCATGTAGTGGAGTTCTCCAGTCCAATAACTACTGACTCCACATGCATGGATAGGTTTCTTAAAACAAAGGAGACCTAAGTAGAATAAGCAATGCTGACATATAGTGTTTTTTTCAAAAAAAGAAAATTCTGTGACTGCTTTTCACTTCTTCACCTCCTCTTCTACACTCAGTTTTCCTCCTGCGCTGTCTGCATAATGAAAGTCACACATTTGTTGGAACTTCGTTCTGTACATCAAGTTCTACAATCTGTTCACCAAAAGTCATTCAGCTAGCACACAGTCAAGGTATGATTAGTGATCTCACAGTAAAGGACAGATAAGTTAGAAGCCAGCCCCAGGAAGTTTGGATATGTACGTTGCATTTCTTTCATTTATTTCTTGCTTATACCAAATGCTTCTTGTAAATTTCTTGGGGTTTACTATGGCTTGAGTGACAACTCACCATCTCAAGAAAAAATTTTTTTTTTTTTATTTTTTGAGATAGGGTTTTTCAATGTTGTCTTGGTTGTCCTGGACTGGCTTTGTAGACCAGGCTGGCATTGAACTCACAGAGATCCTTCTGCCTCTGCCTTCCGGAGTGCTGGAATTACAGACATGCACCACCATGCCTGGCTATCTCAAGAAATTTCAACAAAGTCCTGAAAATAATATCCCTTCTTTTTCAGACCTTCAAAGAAGACTTCATACCCTGTAATAGTTGCACAAGTAAATATATATTTGCCCTACAATTCCAGGACACTAGTGCTAGATGTCAGCTTGGCCTCTGCTTCCTCCTGAGAGGCCTTGATAAGCTGCAACTTCTTTGAAAACACTGTTATTTGTTGTGTGCATGTATGTTTGCTTACACCTATACATATGCCATACACACATGAATACATCAGAGATCAACTTGCCGAAATAGTTTTTACTTCGACCATATGGGTCCCAGGGATTGAAATCAGTTTGGCATCCTGTCCTGATGCGGTGTGCATGCTGGTAGTCATTCTGTAGTGCTTAATCTGACCCACCTCCTTGCCCTTCTCGTTCAGGTGGATCATTTTCTTCGCACTTGAGAGGTCAAGGGTGAGCCAAGCAAGATCAGTGGCCAAACTGAACTGGGAGGATTGCTGCTGGAGTACTGCTGGAGGACTTCTGCTCTATCTGTGATGCAAGTCATGGAACTCCCAAGTTTTTTGTCTATTAAATCTTATTCACAAGTCCAAAAATAGAATGTAAGTTTATATTATTCTAAAAATAAATTTTTGTAATAAAAATAAGAATGTTTTCTTTTTAAAAATGAGATTTTTATTTTAAATTACATATGTACTTATATGTCTCTGTATGGGAGATACGCATGTAAGTTCAGGTCTCTGCCAAAAACTGCAACATATGATTTCCTTGGAGCTGAAGTTACAGGTGGTTGTCAGACCCCCAATGTTGGTGCCAGGAGCTGAACGTGGGCCTTTTGTAAGAACGGTAAACTCTGAACTACTGATCATCAGTCCAGCTACAAGGACCAATTTTATTTTATATTTCTTAAATAATCCATCATTTTCTTATCTTCCTTAAACTCTCAGAACTAAAACACATTTCCTCTGCCATGTTCCTATTCTTTATCTTCTCTGTGTCGTACTTTGTTGTGTGATATCTTTCTCTAGGTACTTTAAATTCTCCTCTGAATCATTTTCTGTTCAATCTGTTTCTCAGACAATAGTGTGTTGGGAGTTTTTCTTCTTTCTGTGTCCTGTTCAGTCTATTTGATGATGTATTCTTAATTGCACCAACACAAGTATTTCTTGAGATTCTCTGCTCATGAGTATCCATATAAACAATGTAGGTGAGGCATTTGTTGTAAAGTAAAAATAGAAAGACAGATTGGCCTACTTATTTAGTTTCTGATACATCAAATCTAATACTAAGAATAAAATATCATAAAAATGAGTGTGCATGGAAAACAGATCAATCTTGATTTTGTTTGCTATCCTGTTGAGGTGAGAATGATTCAAGTTCTTTTAGAGTGATGGGAAATTTTGAAGCCCAGTTGTGTATGATCCAAGGACCCAAGATTCTGGATGCTTACAGTTATCAAAGGTTGACCTAGAACAGGACTCTCTGTTTATTGACTTGCACCAACTAAGATAAATTATGCAGAGTTCCATGAGAAAATGCAAAGCAGAAAGGGGCTTTATTGGGAATTACTACAAATATTAAGAATTTGAAGAAAACTGAGAAATTATAGAAAACTTAGCAAAGGATAGCTTCCCAAGGGAGGAGAAGGCCATAACATTTGCCTTGTCCAGTGTTTTACCAATGGCAGTGACAAAAAATGGAAAAGGGCTAAGTTAGCCTCTCTTCATATTAGTTAATTCTCTGGGATACCTTCGTCCAAGGCAATCAATGGCCAACATGTCCTGTGTACAACTCCTTTACCCTCTCCCCATCCAAAGCAGGGAGATATTCAAATGCTTCTGATGCATTGGTCATCATCGTTTCTTATTCTTTCTTTTTTTAATTGCTGACCTTGACTATACACTGGTATTGACTGTTGACCTTGACTATATATTTTCGACTTGCAGATGACTTTGACTACATCCTGGCTGTTGTTTGCTTGAGCAATACCACAACCTTTTGACTCGGCAGGTGTCTAGCTAAATGTAGTTATATCAAGTATTAACTATACTGAAGTCTTTTTGTTCTCATTGCTACCAGGAAGTAGCTGCTAAGTTCTGTTTGTCTATGAGAATTTCTATTGTCTCTTTCCTAATACAGGGAAGACTCATTAGAAGATATCCTTGTTTGCAATTTTGTATGCTATAATTAGCTGCATTAGAAGCAATGTATTAAAAAGACTACAGAATAAGCAATGTATTAAAAAAGACTACAAAATAAGTGTCTAGCTTGCATTTCTCAAAGTGGAAAGATCTGGTAGAACGATCTCAGAGACACCCCTCTATCACTTGCCGAGCTGTTCAGAAACTGTTTATCTCTCTTCATGTCTTCATGACTTTCTATCTCACTTGGTGGCAAATGTAGTTGTCATCCATCTTTAATGCTCTTGGATCTGCTCTTCTAACCTTACATTCTGTATTTACTTTACCATTTATTTATAATTGTAATAAATGAAATGAAACTCTTCAAAAGCTTGGCATAGGCATATTCCTCTTACTGCTTACAGAGGTTTCTCCTACAATTTCATATTTCCTCTTCTTTATTCTGAGGTTTAATCTAGCATTGATGTGTTTACCTAACACTATTATGCTATCCACTGAGACACATAATAAACTGTGAACTATTAGTCTTCCGTCCTAAAAAAATGAGATGGCTTTGTAAGTTTGCATGCACTGGCCTACTGATGGCTCTCTTGCAGTTAGACACCAGAGTCATCCTTGGGTGAACAATGACATTTATACATCCATACCACAATGAGGTGCTGAATATGTAATTTTTATCTTAATATTCTCCACAATTTAAATGCTCTCTCTACTCCAAACCACAAGAAATGGCATTAGGAAATGATTTACTTGCCATTTGATCTAGTAAACTTCAAATGTACTCTCCTTCACACAACCCTAGTCACAGTCAACCAGTAAATGCCACATTTTGTGATTTCTTTGTAAAACTCTTTGTACCTGCTGCTACCTGACATCTTACAGTATGCCCAGTAGGCTAAGTAATTCAACACCTGCAAGTCCTGTTGCTAATTATAGAAACTTCATGAAGTGGGAAAGGTAGATACAGTTATCTTCCCTGAACAGATCATGAATCTCAAACTCATATGACTGATTGGCTGAATGGCATGATAAATCAACAAAATTTTAATTTTATTTCTATGCACTTTCTCCAGCATTTGAGATCCCTCTCTCATTCCTGCAAGTAACTTAAAGATTCTTAGACACTAATTATTTAAATTTGAATGCATTTGCTTAATTCTCCTGCATTCAAATCTCTCTCTTTTTTTTTAATTTGTTTATTAGTTCGGTTTATTATTTGAGAATTTCATATGCAAATAAAATGTATTATGGTTAATCTTTAAATTTCCCCTCCTCCCTATGAGTACATCTCCTACATTCATACATTTTTATTCTCTTTTTTGACTTTGTGAGTTTAACCAGGGCTGTTTGAGTAAGCATAGGCTTGGAGCCATGAGTAAGCTCATCAGTGGTTTTAAAAATGAATATCATGGCTGTGCCTCCCCCATAATCTATCAGTAACTCTGTAATATCAAGTCAGCCTGTATGTATAAACCACATCGCTTTCACTACTTATGCTATACTTTTGGCTCTGAAAGGATGACATTTGTAAGCATTTTATCTTGTGTTTATTTTTCTTCTATTATCATTTAGCTCAACTAACATTATCAACACTTCAAAGCTTTGCAATGAATATAGGCTTTGTTAGAAAGAAATTTACACTGTATTTATTAACATAAAAATTTAAAAATCACCTTAAATCTGAGATATTTCTTCCTTGCTTATGTTCACAAAGTTTTTCTGTATCTGTTAAGTTTTTGGCTTGAAAACAGAGATTTCTACTTCTCAAATGGCATAAAAACAAATGTGAAAGATTAGGTACATTCCTTCCTGCCAGGTGCCCTGCTTTTCTGGGTAACTGTGCTACAAACTTCCCGTCACAAAAACTTATTGAGGACATCTCAGGATAGAGGAACTGTATATTTCTCCCCAGTGCTCAGTGAGAACACCTCATATATTTTTCACATTTATGACAGGGCAGTTTTAAAGAAAACCATCTTAAGAAGTTTCTGCTAAGAAGTTGCCTTAGTCACTTAGGCTTATGTCATGTAATCATGAGCATCTTCACTTGGATCCCTAGCACCCATATGAAAGCCAAGAATGTGCTCAAGAATGTGACACAAGTACTGGGGCTGATAGTGAGAAGTGGGCACTGAAACTCCTTGACCAACCCATTGATGATCATAAGGTTCAATGCAAGCCCTATCTCAAATGGCAAGAGAGAGAGAGCAATAGTGAAACACGAGATGTCTACTTCAGGCCTCTATGCACAGGTGCACACAGACACATTGACACACAAGCACATGTATACACACACATATACATTGGCATACATAAACATGCACAAACATAATCATACATACATGCACACATGTATGCACACACACATACACACACAGGCACATCCAATGAAATACTTCTCTAAATTTCTACAAAATTTGAAGCAATTTATTATTAATAGAGTAAACAAAATTTGGTAGAATTTGCAAGAACAAAGAAATAAGTAGTTAACAAAATATTGACTTTTGGAAAGAAAAACAATGGACTTTTTTGGACTACCTAAGTAAATGAGAGAATAGAAATTAAGGTTAATTCAGTTTGAATTAATCATACAAAGTGAGAGGTCAAACAAACCCGTGTTTAAATACTATGTGTTCTCAGCCAGGAGAGATAAATTGTGTTACCTTATCTTGAGAAGAAAATTTTGCCCAGAGGAATTCTTACCGCTTTTTATTTATTTTTTTTAATTTGAGATGTTTTCAAAAATGAAAATGTAACACATAAGAACAATAAAAAATGTTAGCAAAGCCTCATGCAATTTTAAGTTTTAACTTTGATTTCAGTCAGAAAGCACACCTCATTTACAATATGAAGAACAATCCTAAACAACATTGCATGGAAATATCTCATGAAAGAGAGTTGTAGAAATACCAACAATTGTAGAAATAACCCAAGAATGCCTATGCCAAAACAAATGATGGTGGGATTCTACCAGAAAGGGGAAGCCATAGTGCATTTTGAGGATGAAAATTCTGGGATGTTTTTGCAGTGCTGTCACTCAGATTCAGACCTTGGGCAGGTAATCCCAGCTCCCATTGGCTCTGTGTCATCACCTACAGGAGCCCAGAGATGGTCTCAGTAGAGAGCCTTATCAGATCATGCAAGCAGGAAAACATCCCCTTCACAAACAGGCCTTCCAAATTCAACAACAACAAAAAGCCCTAAGTGGAGAAAAGTGCAGGCAGTAAGCACATGGCTGGGTGCCTGACACCAAGGCCAAGAGGATGGCCACTGTCATGCCACATAACCTTTATCTTAATTAGCCTTGTTCTGTGAAGTTTTCTAAAAGTCTCTTATCCAAAAACTCATTGGAACTTTCCAAACATGTGCTTCATCCCAAACCACAGAGAGAAAAAATGTCTGTTAACCTCACGTGATAATGGCAAATGTCTCCCAGACCTATTTCCCCTGATTCAACATAATTGCTTCTGAAGGGACTATAAGAGAACACATTTGTATTTTGCAGGTAGACTGAAGACATTATTATACAGTGTGCCTGAAGGATTTTTTGGCTCTTTCAAACTATAACTCCCCCTAAATCTAACAAGCATCATACTGAGAGTTTAAAAGAGGCCACAGTGCCTCTTCCCAAACATGTTTCCTCTCCTCTAATCTTCTGTGGTCTCTGTCAATCTTCTTAGATATATCCAGGAGACTAGGTGTTGCAGAGCCGACAGATGTTTCTCTCTTCTGTGCTAACAGATTGCTCCTTGGTCCTCAGAGATAGAGGGATTTGTTGGTATCTTAGCAGTGGAACCCCAGGCAATTTTACTGCACCCTCTAAACTTGTCACAATCTGTTATTTCTACAGATCCACCTTATCTGTTTACTTTCTCTTTTAAAGTTTGTTTTTGAGTGTGTGCGTTCAGCTGTAGGTGTGCACAGCTGTGTGGGTTGTGCTTGTATGTGGAGACTGGATGTCAGTTTCAGCTGTCATTCTTCAGGTGTTATCCAACTTGTTTGTCTACTTGAGACCAAGGGTACCTTAGTGGCCTAAAACTCAATGATTCTACTAGTCTGAAAGCCCAAGTGAGGGAGAGAATTTGCCTATGTCTGCCTCTCAAGATCTGGAATGGCAAGTTCTGAGCAGCATGCTAAAGTTTTTCATGTGACCTCTGAGCAGCACGGTAGCAGTTTCAATCTTATATGGGAAGGACTTTGTATCTGAGTTGTCTCCCATCTCCACCGTCTTCCTTGTAATTTTCCTGTGACTTTTCACTGGTGATGTACTCTCTGCTGCCCTGGGCTGTTACACTATTTATTTGTATCTGAACTGCCTTGTATTCACAATGCTCTCACTGTGCTTATCAGAAGACTTACCATCTCAAAACTGTCAACAAGCCACTTTTGACTAGAACTGATAGACTAAGGTCAGAAAGGAGAGGAGAACCTCCCCTATCAGTGGACTTGGGGAGGGGCATGCATGCAGAAACGGGAGGGAGGGTGGGATCAGGAGGGGAGGAGGGAGGGGCTTATGGGGGGATACAAAATGAATAAAGTGTAATTAATAAAAAATAAAAAAGTTTAAAAAATTATGAGTGGTTGAAGTTGTAAGCCTCAGAGATAAGGAGATCAAGAGGACCGGGATAAAGGAAAATAACAGAGAGGCTTCAGCTATGTCTGTGATGCTGCTAACTGTGTGTTCCACCCACACCACACTGCTCACAGTTTTGAAGCAATCAGTGACATTCTCTACTGGCTAGACAATACCAGCATTTCAGCAAGTCAGAATGCCACAGCAAAGAGCTTCTTGCAGTTGGACTTATAAAGACGATATTATAGAAAGTTGGTTCTCAGTTCTACCAAGGGAAGGAGAAATTAGGTTTGCAACACCGGAGCCTCATAGGTCATGGGTCATCACTTGTCCCTGCCTGTTTAACATTGTCATACCAGGAAGACACACTTTAAAAATTGAAAAGACATGAACAGTGAACCATTTATGTGACACAGGGAACATGCCTAGAACATTCAGATTGTCTAAGGAAAGACACTGTTAATTCTATAAGAAATAATTCTATCATTAAATTGAACACAGTCAATCCCAGAACATATATTCCTGAAACACATATTCCAGATATAATATATATATATATATATACATATATATATATATATATATATGTGTGTGTGTGTGTGTGTGTGTGTGTGTGCATTTGTATGTGTACATATGTACGTATAAATCCATACATAGGTAGATATATATATGAAGAAGTATATATTGTATATATACACAAACACACACATTCAGAGGCAGATATTGTGTGTGTGTGTGTGTGTGTGTGTGTGTGTGTGTTAGAGACTGGTACCCATGCATCAGTCTCTTAAGACCTCAATCAAATTCAAGCTACTGAGCTATTTTTAGCTTTGCCTGAAAGAGAGGTTACCATACACTTGAGGACCAGTGGTTGAAAGAGTTTTTCTGCAAAATTGAAGGCTTTTGTGGAAAACAGTATGTGTTGTCTGGGTCCTTGCCTTAATGCTAAGAGGAGTACCAGCCACACTGATGCATGAATACTCAACAACAATACACAGAATCTAACCTTATGGACATAAGCAAAAGCCTAGAAGTTAAGACAGTTGCTGCCCTCCTAATTTTTCTTGAAATTTCTATTCATTCAGTTTCCTTACCCATTCCATTGCTTCTTGCTCACTTTGTAAGCACACACTGAGGATAGCTTTTACTTGAGAAAACAAAAATAAACCGGTAAGTCTAAGAGAATTGACAGAAATTGCTGTGGAGAGTAAATTGAAGTTGAGTCGCAAAATCCTTAAAAGAAACACACACACACACACACACACACACACACACACACACAGGCACTCACACACACGCGCACACGCGCACACAAGCACACATGTACACACCTACCTTGCATCTCTGGATCTGCTACTAGAGCTTGAAGTTCAGCACTAACAAGCTAATCTGCACCATAAATCACTTGATAGGCTCTTTCACAGAACAGGAGGACATGCACAGCAGCTTCACTAATACTGAAGAAAAAGTTCTGCGTGCAAAACTCCAAGACAGTGTGTATACAAACTCACCCTGTTCCTGGGTATATTGTTGCACTAGCTAAAACAAAATTATGTGGAGAAACCGAGCTGTTTTTTGATAATCAAGATAAATTGAAAAAAAGTGTTAAATATATAATCCTTCTAGAACATTATAAAAATTATTCTTTTTGCTTACATAACATAGAGGAAATGGAATTTTTAAAAAAGTGAAGTCAGTTTCCAACAAAGTACTCAGTGGAAGATACGTGAGTTGAACTCAGACAATCAATACACAATTTTTATAGGGCTGATATAGGAGGTTATACACTGCCAGCAATGTCATACATAGCGCTGTTTCTTTTCTGAAATCCGCACAGAAACATTTCAAGGGCACAGCAGCTAATATTAGCACACATGCGTACTTTCTTCTTCTTCCTTCCCTTCCCAAGCCTGATCCCTGCCATTCATACTATCAACCTGAAGCCACCATTACAAGTTGTATTCTATAACTAAGTTTGGGAGGCATTGAAGAAATGATACTGTCAAAATTTATGGAGCCATCATCAGGTAGTATACTGTCCACATGTCTAGTTGTGGCCAGGTATTTATCATGTAGGCATTGTATCTGAATTCTTATTTTTATGTTTTTAAATTTTATTTATTTATTTTTAATTATGGTTTGTTCACATTGTATCCCAGCTGTAGCTCCCTCCCTCATCCACTCCCCATCACACCCTCCCTCCCTCATCTCCCATTCCCCTCCCCAAGTCCACTGATAGGGGAGGTCCTCCTCCCCTTTCCTCTGACCCTAGCCTATCAGGTCTCATCAGGACGGGCTGCATTGTCTTCCTCTGTGGCCTGGTAAGGCTACCCTGAGGAGGAGGTGCTTAGAGAGCCAGCCACTGAGTTGATGTCAGAGATAGCACCTGTTCCCTTTACTAGGGAAACCACTTGGACACTGAGTTGCCATGGGCTATATCTGTGCGGGGATTCTAGGTTCTAAAATCCTCACTTGTCTTTTTGCTTTTCATAAAAGAAAGTGAAAATAAGATGTGGTGCAAGATGAGAGAGAATATGTCAATTTCACATCATATCATCATTAACATATAAAATTATCAAATCATGGCAATTTCCAACAAAAATGCAAAATATGGTTTCAAAAAAGTTTAGTGATTGAATTCTGTAGTATAGCCTATAATATCAGCACTTGGGAACTACAGGCAAGAGGATGGAGACCCTGTCACAAAACAAACAGAAATAAAATCAAAATTACAATGTATGATGTCACAAATCATTGTTTTTCTTCTTTCTTTAAAAGGCCCAATTTTCTCAAAGAATAAATAAAATATATTATATTATTAAAATAAATAAAATTATGCAAGTTTGTATATGATTACACATTAATCAAGTTTTTGTGACATTTTAAAGTATTAAATCTCAGCCTCTTCATTCCAGACATCCCTACCTTTCTTCAGGCTTAACTGATATCACAGATCATATTTTCATTTCTTTTGTGGAATAGCCAATCTAATGTTAGTAATTTCAGCATGGTCCATGGTCCGTGTGGGTGGGTGTCTGTGTATCTGTGTGTGTATGTTATATACATGTGTGTTTTCAAGTGATCAAGAATACAACTGCATGAGACATGAAGAAAGAAATCCAATTACCCTCTATTTGCCTTTTCCCTTTGAAATGGGGAATTTCACTAAAGCTGGGGTTAGGCTGGCTAACAAGCCCCATTACTAAAATGTATTGGTGATTGTAGACAACATGCCAAATAAAACATCCTTGTTTACTGTGAGAACAATAAGCAAGCCATTCCACAAATACTGGTGATCTGGTCTGACTCTGTCTGACAGTTCTAGACACTGGAAGTAGAGACAACTGCCTGCCTCTCAGCATGAGCAACTGAGTTGGGAAGCAGAAGTGAAACTCAAACAAAAGAGATTATTTTGAGGAAACAAAAAGACACACCAAATTAAAACACCTTAATTTAATAGAGTATAAGAAATCAGTTGAAATGGAAGATTTTAAAAGGCTTCATCTTGTAGCTGAGTTGACACCTTAGTGAGAAATGAGAAATTTAAATAGAAATCAGGAGACTTTCCAGGTTGTAGGAATTGAGGGCTTTGTCATGTACAGTAAACCCCAAAGCTTATTGTTATTCTTTGTGTCTAGAGAACACTGGAGGTTAAAGCAGCAGGCTCAGAAGAGCTGAGTTCTAGCTTTACATGCCACTTTTTTCTCACATCATACCACAAGGAAGTCCACTGTCTCATCCCTATGGCTGGAGACATGGCTCAGTAGGTAAAGCACTTGACGAGCAAAGGTGCAGACATCGGTTGGCATCTCCTAGAACTAAGAAAAAGCCAGGTAAGGGAGTGTGGTTCTAGTCTTAGTGCTCCTTTGACAAGATGGGAGGCAAGAAGAGACTTCTGGAATCTGCTTGGCCAGCCAGCTGGTTAGTACAATGGTGAACAACAAAGAAACTTTGTATCAAACAAGGTAGATGGTGCGCAACAGAACATATTATTGCTGCTTGAGTTGTAGACATAAACACTATAACCCATGCCCCTATCTGGAAGAAAAGACAAGCTTGAGATAAAAAATGGAACACTGCATGTGTTCAATAAACCAAAATCTTGTAGCAACATTTCTGCCTCTGTTTCCCTAAACTAGAAGCTCACATTTCTAACATTCCAAAAGTGTTTAGTCTATTACCCTCCCATTTCCATCTTTCCTGATTGTCTTATTATAGCACGTGGACTAGTGACAGCATCTTTCAAAGTCTTTACCAACAGTATCTTTACATTTTCTTTTGTCTTTTGACTTCCAAGGCAAGCTATCTGGCCAGTCCCAGTCATTTCCATTCTATTAATTTCTCCCCTTGCATTTGGTTCTTGTATGCTCATCACCTTCAGTCTTATGCAGACCAATTGGTTCTATTAAATGCCCTTAACACCTAGAGTGCAAAGGCTTATTCCTATAATTACTCATCCTTTTGAAAGAAAAAGCTGCTAGAGAGGGCTGAATCTCAGCAGAATCTGAACCACTAATTAGAAGTAAGAGCCAGAACTTGACAAGTGTTAAGTTGCTTTGAGGAGCTATGACAGAGAGGTATGTTTAGTGTAGGACATAGGGTTTCCATAGACAGAAATGTATATATTCAAACACCCAGAGTCCACTACTGATGCTGTTAAACATACAATAGGGATGAAACTCTTAGTATTGGGCTAAGACAAAGGTCAGAGTAGGGTCAGCCTTGAGCAGAATGTCTCCTAGTGACAAGTCTAGTTTTTCTTTTGTGGATAATGCGAAGAAACATCTTTCAGCTAGATAATTATGCAATTTTACTGGAAACCTTTAAAGAACACTCAGTATGTAATCTTCCACTGGTTATTATAGTTCCAAGTGTTAATTATTTTCCTTGTGCTCTCAGCAGTGATGGTCAAGTCTTATTCAATCTGAGTCACTTTTGAAAGTGAATACTTGGCTGGCACACAACTCTGTTCTTTAATAACCTATGGTGATAAAAGTTTTTTCTTCTAGCTATATGTCGCTTAATATGTTGTGAAGTTACCTTGCAAGATAAGAGCACTGTGGATTCTCTCCCTTCAGCTGGAACTTAATGAATGTTTCAGTGCAAAAGTACAGCTCTCACTTCAGAGGATGGAGAGATGGTTTATTCTGGAGACATGTACAAGATACTTTGGCATAGAAAGAGATGTACACTAATTTAAATACCATGTTCCAACATGATGACCAATTCATGAAACTTTTATAAAAATATCAAGACTGATTTTCAAACATTTTATGGCTGGGTTACAGAAAAGTGAAGATTCTGCTATAAGCCTCATGTGCTATCTGATGCCATTTATAGTTTTGGGGTTGGTGAAAGACAAGGGGTTGGATTGTCCTCTCCACAAAGTATGCTACCTGTGTTCACAAAGACATTAAGTCAGATAATAAATAGCTATTTAGGGTGTAATATAGCTCAAGATATTTTGGCTCCAAGCAGGTAAAATCTCAGCTCTCTATAATCAAATAAGTTTACCTGGTCAATTGCCCTTGTAAAATGTTTAAAACAAGTGCATTTTTGTTTTGGAGGTTGGTTTTCTTCTTTTTTTGTAGTTGCTGTTTTTGTTTTTTGGATTTTGGTTCCCCCTCCCCCAGAATTCTGGTTCACAAAAGACAGCTATGTCATCATGATTCATTATTTTGTATAAGACAATCTGAAGCGAGCATATGGCTCATTGGATAAATCCCTTGCTGTGCTAGTAAGAGGACCCGAGTTCATAACCATAGAACTCAAGTAAAAGCTAGCATACAGTATCGTAAT
Organism: Psammomys obesus; assembly: GCF_907164565.1. Lineage (NCBI taxonomy): Eukaryota > Metazoa > Chordata > Mammalia > Rodentia > Muridae > Psammomys > Psammomys obesus. Next base: position 55,100,886 of record NW_026585504.1, on the reverse strand, counting down.
CCCAGTACTCCTACAATAAAAAGAGAGGCAGAGACAAGAGAGTCCTGCAAAGCTCACAGTCTTGGCCTGGTCTGCCCAGCAGTGAACAAGAGAGGGGAAACTGTCTCAAGGTAGAAGATGGAGATTGACACACCTAGGGTTGTACTCTGACATTTACAAGTCCAGTCATAATCACACACACTGCCTACATACTGATGTACCTGTATGCAAAGATTAAAAATATAAAATAAATACTAAAATAACTTGAGAGTTTTTATCTGTGCATTAGTATATGTACTAGGTATGAGGGAACAAGGGAAGATCGAAATGGAAGTGACCTGCTGTTAATGAGAGCTGTATATGAAATCATTCATAAAGCATTCTTAACCTGAAAAACTGACAAATTCTATCATCTAAAAGATCAATTTAGCATCCGTTTTTCTATAAAATATGAGATAATATTTCTTTGCCTCCAGCTTAGGTACACAATTTAAAGAAGTTTGCTAATGGATGTGCTTGCTTTAATATCTTTGGGATTAGGTTGATGAACTTTCAAAAGCATCTCTCTGACTGGTTTACATTTTTCCATTTGGGGGCATCTGCTTCATATGCAAATATTGTGGCCACCTAGAATACAAGGAAGATGGGGGAAAGCAAGTCCTGCTCAGGACTATTTTCCATTAAAAGCACTAATTAATAATTCATCTAATATGCTAGAGTGAAGTTTGTTTTGATAAATTATTAACGAATAACAGCCTTGCTCATTGATATGTAAAAGCTGTCTCTGGCAATTACAAAATGTAACAATAATATTGTGAGTTATACAAAAAGGCCACATGGGGTAAGAGCTAATGGTTATACACACATACATATATTTGTATTTACATTATTTATATTTGTATTTTTTCCATTATGGAAAACTTTTATTAAGAAGTTAATTCTATATGACATCTTACATGAAAAACACATAGGCTTCTGCCTGGATTCTGGAAATAAAATAGTTTCTGGGATTTGCTGCTACTCAGTAAAAACATTCTGAATACCAGCACTTCAGTAGAAACAAAGATGTGTCCTACACAGACCAATTAAGGTTCCTATATGCCTGCGATGCTCCTGGGATATGATAGATCATTTAGGTAGGACTTAGTATACTGCTCCATCATCAACTATCTTCTATCCTGGTTTGCCACATTACAGGATCCAAAACAAAGGGGCCAGATTATTGAATGAAACAACTCAAGTCATGACCATAAGTAATTATTTCCTAATGATAAGTTTTTTATCTTAGGTAATGTGTCACAGCAATGGGAAAGTCATTAGACAAACACAAATAATGCTTTGTAGATAACAGAGTGACAGGACCACTGATGGCAAGTTTGCCTCCTTAGCCAGGTTCCTCTGTGTCTTAGTAAGAGTTACTGTTGCTGCAAAGAAACACCATGACAGAAACAACTTGGGGAAGAGATTTTTTTTCATTTTACACTTCCAGGTAACAGCCCATCATTGAGGGAAGTCAATACAGGAGCTCAAACATGGCAGGAACGTGGAGAGAGGAGATGTTGCAGAGACCATGAGAGGTGCTTCTTACTGGCTTAATTATCATGGTTTGTTCTCCTCGCTGTCTTGTAGAATATAAGATAATCAGCCCAGGGACAGTACCACCCTCAACGGGCTGAGCCCTCCCACAACAACTACTAACTGTAAAATTTCACTACAGCCCTATTTTATAGAAGTGTTTTTTTATTTTATTTTTAAATTGATTTTCTTTCCTTTCAGATAACTCTAGCTTGTGTCAAGTTTAGGAGCAAGATAAACCTTTATTTATGGCTGGGACATCTATGTCTCTCAGGTACCACAGAATTCTTTCATCTCTATGTTGTGGGTTTCCTTGGGGAGCTGGAATCGGCAGGTCAAGCAAGTCAGGCAATGCGACCATTCTACAATGGGCCACTAGTTTCTAAAAGTTTCAGGCAGCCACAGCTAGAGACTTCTAGATATTAACAACCTTAGATACAGGATACAGGTCAGTTGGTGTAGGATTACCCTGTGAGCATGATGATCTGACTTTGAAGCCATGTTTTTAATACATACGTATATATGAATATATATGTATACATACATATATTATATATGTAATATATAATAAATATATGCATCCAATACACATATGTATTGGATACACATATGTATCCAAGAATAGTAATGTGTGCTTGTAAGTCAGTGCTGAAGAAACAGAGGGGAACAAAACCTTGGGCATCCCTGGGGAGACATGTTAGCCTATGTGAAAAGACCCAGGCCAGAAAGACAATCTGTTTCTATATGAAAGTGTGTGGCTCCTGAGAACCAATACCTGAGTTTGACCTCTGGTTCTAATATGCATTTACCTACATACACTTACAGACAGACACAAACACAGATGCACATACACACACACACACACACACACACACACACACACACATTGAGTTCTCTTTAGTCACTGTTTTATTATTCTGAGGAGGCACCATGACCAAGGCAATTTATAAGAGACAGACCATAACTGGGGACTCACAGTTTAAAACAGTGAGTCCATGGCCATCATGGCAGCGAATATGGCAGCAGACTGGCAAGCATGCTGCTGGAGCAATTGCTGAGAGTGACAACATCCTAGATAAGTTCAACATCCATAAACTCAAGGATAGGAGAGAGAAACTGGACCTGGTACTGGCTTTTGAAACCTCAAAGTATATACCTGCACCTACTACAAGACCACATCTCCCTACAAAATGTGCACACTAAAAGATTAACTCCTTCCTGCATTAGCTGTTTGATTATGGTTTTGAATTCTAAAAGTTTTTGTTTTTGTTAACAAAATTTTGAAAGAGTTGTTTGTGGAAATATGATAAAAATTCAGTTCTTTAGGATATAATCTTATACTACCATGCTTGTATCATATGGTAACAAAAACTGTCCAAATATATTTCTCACAGAGAACTACAGGGCTTTTGTAAAAGCCTGTCCAACAAGTTGTACAAGGGTATCTAAAGTGAGGTGCAGAGCATTCAGAGAAGTAGTATACATGCACATTTTGGTGATTTAAATAAAGTGGCTCATAAAGACTCATAGGTAGTGGCACTATTAGGAGGTGTGGTCTTGTTGGAGTGGGTGTTGGCTTGTAGAGGAAGTGTGTCAATACATGTAGGCTTTGAAGTTTCAGATGCTCAAGCTAGACCCAGTGTCATTCTCTCTTCCCGTCGCCTGTGGATCCAGTTGTAGAACTCAGAGTTACCTTTTCAGCACCATGTCTGCCTGCATACTTCCCATTTTCTTGCCATGTCTATAATGAAACCTCTGGACTGTAAGCCACACCCGGTGAAATGTTTTCTTTTATCATGGTGCCCCTTCATAGCAAAAGTAAAAAAAAAAAAAAAAAAAAAAAAAAAAAACCTGTAAGTAAAACAGAGATTGGTACCAGGTACTGGGTTATTGCTGAGATTTTCTGGGCCATATTTTGTTTGGAATAATGTAGACTTTGGGACTTTGGATTAGGAATGTTTTAATGGGTCTTAATGGATCACACAGCAGATGTACAGAAGACAGTGGTGCTGAGGGAGATTTGAACAAAATAGTTTATTTTGGCTTATGGTTCCAGACAGATACTAGTCTAACATGGCAGGGAGACATGACAGCTGATGGCAGGTATGGTGGCAAGAGCACGTCTCTGGGATCTCACATGCACTTGAATGCATGAAGCAGAGACAACAAACTGGAAACAGGGCAAGTCTACGAACTCACAAAGCCAGCTACCATTAATGAGCCTCACCCCGGAACACCACATTTCCTAAACCCCCTGAAACAGTGCCGCCAACTTTATAGACCAACAGTTCCAATGAATGCCCGATCTAATAGAGAAATCTAAAACATTGCAGGGGCTGAAACAGCGTGGTTCTAAGATAGGACATTCAGAATTTGTACCTGGCCCAATTTATTATCTCTCTCTCTCTCTCTGTCTCTGTCTCTCTCTCCCTATCTATCTTGTGTTTTTTTTTTTGTTTTTTTTTTTGTATCCCTGGTTATCTTGGAAATCATAAGGTGGGCTAGGCTGACCTTGAACTCAGAGATCTGTCTGCCTCTGCCTCTGGAATGACAGTCCACCTAGAATGGGCTTGTCCCATCTTAAATTCACTCAGAGGTAGTGATATAATGAATGCTGACAGGCAAACAGCTGGCTCTTATGGGTAAACTGTTAGTGGAGGTTCATTCTTATTTTCTGGGTAAGTATTGCTTGATGGGAACTATAATCACAGTTAACCTTATCATAGTGGATAAATTAACAGATTGTCACAGAAATGAGCAAATATTCTTTATTACAGAATAATCATGGATAGGGACAGGAACAGTGTACTTGGGACATAAATGACAAGAAGAGCCTATTGGTACAGAGGGACAGGACTCATAGGGACAGAAAATACACATGTGTTGTTCATGGACAGGAAGTATGCATTTGGCTGTACCTGTCACTGAACTTTAGTGTGTGTCCTTGGCTACAAAGAATAATTACAAAGTGAACAGATATACAAGCCAAATCTCTATATGCTAAAGATATGCTTAAACAAAGGCTTCTGTGCACTGTATCATTGCAGGCTTTGCCTAAAGCACTGTCTGTTAATTCTGGAACTATGCAATATGTCTGTTCCTCTTTGAAGTAACATAAAGGTAGCTTCCAATGTGTTGATTTTGAAAACAGTTTTGATACTTGCTGTGGTCCTAGGATGCCTTCTCTGTGATGGAGAATACATACTAGAAGCAAATATACCAAGGACACTGCTTCATCAATATTAGCCTCAGGGCTCCACTGCCTTTACACAGTCATATCTTCCTGTTCTGTGTCAATTTCAATAGTGGGGTATGCCCTGGGGCTGAAAGAGACAGAAACTTAAAATGAATCAATGTCCTGGAAGCCAAGTGCTCTGCCTTCAAGCAAGGCAGGACAATTATTATCCAACATGCTGCCCCTGCCTTTTCTCAAGGACAAGCAGAGTTGAATCCATCATAGCCATGCCATTTAAGGTGTGCTTTAAACTGCAGTGGCTCCTCTGCACAGCCATCCTTCACTCATACTTGGTTCCACTCATCCAAGGCAGACAAATTGCAGCAAGAAAATCTAGGAGACAAAGTGTTCTAGTTTAAAAGGTAAACTGAGTCAGTGTTGACATTTATCTTAGGGAGGGAATACAGTTTTTCAGAGAATTTATTACACCTATTTTTTTATTTCTTATGAATTCTTTACCCTTTCCTGAGAGAGGATAGAAGTAAGAGGAGAGAGAGGGGAAGAGAGAGAGAGAATCTATGTATGTGTCTGTGTGTGCATAAGTGTGCATAATATGTATGCGTGTCTTCACGAGTGTGTGCCTATGAGAGAGAGTGTGTGTTTGTGTACATGTGTGTGTATGTGTCTGCACAGGTGTGACCATTTCTACCACAGATGCAAGAAGTAATAGTTTTCCATTCCATATGCATTACATTAGTTTGTTGTGAGGACTTTGGATGAAGAAAAAACAATGTGGATATACTGTTGGCAAGCTCTCATTCTGATGGTTGATCATGAACTGTACATGAATGGCTAATCACATTAACAGGGAGATGCATTAAGAATATGGAGGAAGGGCATTCTGAAATGCCATAGCAAGAGTGCTCAGGGGACACGTCCTGCCCACTAAGATGGTGAACTGAATTTGGAAAGCAGAAATATCAGAAAGGTGATGTGAAGATGGAGAGGGAGCTAGAGAAAGATGCCAGCAATTTTTTGCAATGACAAAATCTTAACCCTTTCTTTTGGTTATATTTTGTTCAATTGATACAAACAATGCATTTGGAAGAGGGGATATGAATTCAGATGTGTCTGTAAGATTCACCTATAGGCAAGTCGGTAAAGCCTTTACTTGATTAATGGTTGATGTGCAGAGGCCCATACCACAGGTCAAGCCTTCCTGGAATATATTAGAAAGCAGATTGAGCAAGCTATAAGAGCAAACTGGTAAGTAGTGTTCCTCGATGGCCTTTGCTTCAGTTCTAGCCTCCTACCTTGAGTTTGTGCCATGACTTCCCTGGATGATGAACTACAGACCTAAGAGAGGTTACTGATGAAGGTGCAGCTCACTGAAGTGGAGACAGAATTTTGTAGATCTGAATAGCCTGAGATGACTACCAAGTAACAGGGAGAGAGTAGAGGCAGCCTGAGTCAGCAGAGAAGCTGCTGGTAGATGGTTGAATTGGAGAAGGTGATTTTCTACTGTTTGGAAGCCAGAGGATGGTAAGTGAATCTCAAACATCCAACACTGAGCTTCTTATACTGTAAGATTTTGTTCTGCTTTCATCTGATGGAATCATGGGAAAATTACAAAGATATTTCACAGAAACCTTTAACAGAGTTTTACAAAGGATGAAATATTACAAATTCTGACTGAATCTAAATGACCCAGATAATAATTAAACCAACTCTATCAAGTAATATCTGTATGCTGCTTTGAGTATTTATGGTGGATATTTGTTAAAATTACTTGCCATTTACCGCACTTATAACATACGTACATATAATATAATACATACAAACATGCATTGTTTTCTGGCTAAGGGGCATGGAAGAGTACATAATTTAAGATTAAACTCTGCATTATTTTCTTTTGTAAATGTAAGTTGTGTTGGAAATTCAAGGCAAGTAAGATTAGTTATTATATTGTTCACTTCAAAGCAGATTAAAAAAAGAGGGCCAGTACAAAGTAGAGTATTATTTTTTAATTATTTATTTATTTATTATTAATTACACTTTATTCCTTTTGTATCCCTCATAAGCCCCTCCCTCCTCCCCTCCCAATCCCACCCTACCTCCCTTTTCTTCATGCATGCTCCTCCCCATGTCCACTAATAGGGGAGGACCTCCTTTCCTTCCTTCTGATCTTAGTCTATCAGATCACATCAGGAATGGCTGCATTGTCTTCTTCTGTGGCCTAGTAAGGCTGCTCCCCCCTCAGGGGGAGGTGATCAAAGAGCAGGCCAATCAATTTATGTCAGAGGCTGTCCTTCTTCCCATCACTATGTAAGCCACTTGGACACTAAACTGCCCTGGGCTACATCTGTGCAGGGGTTCTAGGTTATCTACATGAATAGTCCTTGGTTGGAGTATGAGTCTTTGGGAAGTTCCCTGTGTTCAAATTTTCTTCTTCTGTTGCTCTGCTTGTGGAGTTCCTCTCCTCTCCAGCTCTTGCTATTTTCCACTTCTTAAATAAAATTCCATTCACTCTGCCCGCCAGTTGGCCATCGGGCTCAGCATCTGTTTTGATAGTCTGCAGGGCAGAGGCTTTCAGATGCCCTCTGTGGCAGGATCCCAGGTTTTTTCCTGTTTTCTTCTTCTTCTGATGTCCATCCTCTTTGCCTTTCAGGATGGGGACTGAGCGTTATAGTTAGGGTCCTCTCTTTTGCTTAGTTTGTTTAGATGTACTGATTTTAGTGGGTTTATCCTATGTTGTATGTTTATATGAGTGAGTATATACCGTGAATGTCTTTTTGCTTCTGGGACAACTCACTCAGGATGATCCTCCCCAGGTCCCACCATTTACCTGCAAATTTCATGATTTCCTTATTTTTCATTGCTGAGTAATACTCCATTGTATAGATGTACCACAATTTCTGCATCCATTCTTCAGTTGAGGGGCATCTGGGCTGTTTCCAGCTTCTGGCTATTACAAATAAAGCAGCTACAAACATGGTTGAGCAAATGTCCTTTTTGTGTACTTGAGCCTCTTTTGGATGGAATAGCGCTTCCTCAAGATCCAGCCATACCACTCCTAGAGTATTATTCTTAAGTGATTGCAGGATAGTTTAATTTTTTAATTCTTTATCAATTACACCTTATTCACTTTATATCACCCCTGTGGTTGCCTCCCTCCTTCCATCCCAATCCCTCCATTCCTCCCTACTCTGCATGCATGCCCCTTCCCAAGTCCACTGATAGGGGAGGTTTTCTTTTCCTTCCTTCTGATCCTAGTCAATTAGGTCTCATCAGGAGTGGCTGCATTGTCTTCTGTGGCCTGGTAAGGCTGTTCCCCCCCTCATGGGGAGGTGATTAAAGAGCAGGCCAATCATTTCATGTCAGATACAGTCCCTGTTCCTAATACTATGGAACCCACTTGGACACTGAACTGCCATGGGCTACATTTGTGCAGGGGTCCTAGGTTATCCCCATGCATGGTCCTTGGTTGGAGTATGAGTCTCAGGAAAGACCCCTGTGCTCAGATTTTTTGTTCTCCTGTGGAGTTCCTGTCCTCTCCAGATCTTACTGTTTCCCACTTCTTTCCTAAGATTCCCTGCACTCTGCCCAAAGGTTGGTCACAAGTCTCAGCATCTGCTTTGATAGTCTGCAGGGCAGAGCCTTTCACAGGTCCTCTGTGTCAGGCTCCTGACTTGTTCCCTCTTTTCTCCTTCTTCTGATGTCCATCCTCTTTGCCTTTCTGGATAGGGATTTAGCATTTTAGCAAGAGTCCTCCCTCTTGATTAGTTTCTTTAGATGTACAGATTTTAGTAGGTTTATCCTATATTATATGTCTATATGAGTGAGTAAATACCGTGTGTGTCTTTCTGCTTCTGGGATACCTCATTCAGGATGATCTTTTTCAGATCCCACCACTTACCTGCAAATTCCATGATTCCCTTGTTTTCTATTGCTGAGTAATATTCCATTGTGTAGATGTACCATAATTTTTGTATCCATTCTTCCATTGTGAGACATCTGATGGTTTAAATTTTTAACTCTGCATGTGAAGGCCAAAAAATTTCCAGTTGCTTAGAGTGTAATACATATTTTCATAATAGTGTATCACCAGATCCATGTACAATGCTGGCTAATTTTATGTCAACCTGATATAACTTAAAGTTATCTAAATGTAGGAAACCTCAGTTGAGGAAATGCATCCATAAGATTGGCATTTTTATAATTAATAACTAGCCCACTGTATGCGGTGCTGTACCTGGGCTTCTTTCTATAAGAAAACAGGCAAGAGAAAAGGAGCAATCCAGTAAGTAGCATTGTTCATGGTTTCACCATAAGCTTCAGGTTCCTTCACTGTTTACATTCCTGATGATAAACTATTTTATGGAACTGTGAGGGACATAAACACTTTCATTCTCAAGTTGCTTTTGATCATGGTGTTTCAGCACTGCAATTGTAATCACGGTATTTCATTATAGCACTTGTAACCCTAACTAAGATAGGTACACACTGAAAATGGCTGGTTTGTTTGTTCCAGGTTAAGTTTAAAATGTAGACAGCCCAGAGTGTATGCAAGATTCAGCAGACCTCGGTATTTGTGAATCATACTCAGATCCAGTAATGATGGCAGCTAGTCACAGTGCCAAGACCTACCTGGCCACTGAATTAAATAGCTTTATTGCCTTTACTCCAGGGAAGCCATTGTCCTCTTTGACTTCTAAGATTACCATATCTCTGATTAAACAATGACTTAAAGATTCAATTTCTAGATGTTGTTTATGAATGTGAAGCACAGGCTGCTTACAATACTTTCTTTGAAAAAACCTAAGGAGATCATATAGGACTATCAAAACATTGTTGACTGAGCCTGAGGAGGGAACCTCTGCTCTGCACACTACTATGAGGAAACCGGGCTTATCACAGAGGAGGGGCAGGCCATGTTCTAAAAAGTTGGGCAGGAAGTCAAGAGAGAGATAAGGAAACATGCCCAAGAGAACTCTAAACAGACAGTCCATGTGAATCTCTGGTTGAAATAGCTGATCAAAGAGAGCTGGAGTAAAACATAAGATAAAAGAATGGATATGGAATATACAGGCTGGAAATGTAAGACTGCAGTTAGAAGCTGGCAGAGTCAGATGCTTATCAGGAGAGATTTCAATGACCCACATTCAGTCTGACTTAAAAGAGGAGCCAGGCTTCAAAGATACCACAGGAAGGCCAGAAGAAGACTCGGTGAGTAAAGCTGTGGGCATTCCAAAGCGCAAGGAATTGAATTTGATCCCCAAAATCCACATAAATGGAAAGAAAAAAAAGTTAATTTGGCCTTTAAATATGCATCACAGCATACGTGACCAAGCAAACACATTATGAGTACCCACACACATACAACAACAACAATAGTAATAATAATAATAATAATAATAATAATAATAATAATAATAACAAATAATAATGTTTAAAAAGCTTTTGAGAGTTGAAGAAATGATAATCACAAAAGTTTCATTCAAATTTTAGTTATAGCTACATTCACAGCAGAAAGAGAACATAGTACAGATACTGGGGTATGGTTCAATGGGTAGAGCAGCTGGGTTAAGAGTCCACAAATCACTTAAAGCCAGGCATACTAGTACACGTTTATGATCCCAGCACTTGTGGGTCACAATGGCAGATAGAGACAGGCCATGTGGCATGGTATATATGAAGCTCTGGCACAAAAATGGGTGGAAGATTAGGGCAAAGGTTGTCTTTTGACATCCAGGCTTGCACTGTGGCTGCAGTCAAACACACAAGATTAAAGGAAAAAATACTGAAATACAGGGCCAATGCAGATACTGCTAAGATGCCTTGGAGGTGTTTGTGGGCCAGATTTTATCTAAGAGAAGAGAAATGATTCTTTTTTTTCATTCAACTCATTAAGAATGAAATACCAGGGAGACAATGACTATCATTTGTCTAACAAATGCCTAACATTCTCCCTTTTTGCAAATGTACTTGACTTAGTTCATTAGACTTAGTGTAAAGCAACACTGAATAGACTCTTGTTGCTGTTTTAAAGGCAATATGAAACAATATAGCATTTTGCTTTTGCTACACTGTCAGTGGAATTGGGGGCACAAGAGTAACCAACCAAGACTCATGCTTGTTCAAGGCAGTGTCATAGACATGTTGGATGGATTATTTCATGGTGGACAGCTAAAGAGAGCCTCCATGGTATTAGATAGTACTGAGTTGGTGTTAACAGCTGTGCCAGAGATTTGTAACAATATATCATCTAGAATGTGCTTGCCAAATAGCTTACAGCAATTCTTTGCTCTAGTCTGAGTTTTCTCTGCCAGCTGCTAGAAGGTTCTAAGGCATTAAGAAAGAGTACATTAGGATTCTAGTGTGTTTATGCGTTCTGCCTTTAAAGGATGATCTAGGATTGTGATTTGTCTTTCTCTGATATGGCATTCTCCCAAAGTAGATGAGCCAGGTACAATGCCTATAAATATGCCACAGCTCAATGACAGGTCTCCAAATGATCTCCTTAAAGTGTAGATTAGTATAAATAAATAAATAAAAATCAGGGACATACAGAAAGGTATCAAGGAAAAAAAATACTTTTTTTTTTTCAGAGAAAACAGTTCTTGGTATTTAAGCAAATTACTTTTTAGTCCATATACATATTTGAATTTTATTATGTGCAGATTATTATATTATGGTAAAGAATCTACATAGATGCTACAATGCATCTCAGAAAATATGGATGTTTGTCATAGTTTAATTTGATCTGCTTTCATCTCACATGGCCAACTTTATATAACCTTGAAAATGTAGCATCAATAGTCATGATGAGAATGTGTGTTCAAAAAGCCATGGAAAGAATAGATGGGATGTCTGTTCATCCAAACCTATTTTCAAGGAATTGTCATCTGAGGCTAAGAGATCCGAGAGAAACCTTGTGTTTAAAATATCTTAAATTGTGATAGCTTGAGGCTCACCTAATTAGAGCAGCCTTTTCCATGAGATATTCTTGGATAAAATAAAGGAAAATTGCCTCAGGCAGTGTAAAACTATTTAAACAAATACTAAGATACCTAACAGACTTGTGAGAATATGCAGAATGAGATATTGGTATCTTTGAAAATCTCAGAAATACTGCAGTTATATAGACACAAATACATGCATAGGACTTGTCAGAAAATATCTGAGATCATAGCAATTTTCCATGTCTGCAAACTCTGAGGATCTACACAGGCAAGAATAAGAAGTAAGGTAGAAGTTTCAACTACGGTTGAAAAGCCTACTGTTTAAAAGCTGTGCTAACACATACATACATCGTGGTTATCTACGGGGATTTCGAGATATATTATTCCTGAGAAGTAAAGGAAATGATTTCATAAGCATTAATTGATTTCTAAGATAAGCAAAGACTTCCTGATGTGACCATATTAACATAGACTTCACAGAATGAGTCTAGAAAGATACATGCAGAAAGTAACAATATATTAAACCCCTGTCCCTTGAGGTAATTTTGTCATCTAAATATGTTACTTGGTCTATATACATAATTAAAAAACACAATTGACTCTGGTGGATCTTATTTTCTTTATCTCATAAAAGAAAAAATTAAGTTTAAACCTATAAAGTGATTTTTCTGAAGCAGATTTGCCATCAAGCACCTGAGGTAAGATTAGAGCAGCATAAAACTGAATGAAAATCTAGAGCCAGTGTATTTAGTACCTATAATATACTCTCCAGGCCACTAATGTCTGTACCTTGTGGGTAGTCTGCATGGGAGCATATCAGAAAACCACTCTGCTACCTTGTGCTACTTCACCCAGAAATAGGCAAGTGGGATCACTAATACTGAGGAGCACTATGGGCATGCCAGAAGAAAACAGGAAACAACCTTGAAACCTGCCACAGAGGGCCTCTGAAAGCTTCTGCAGTATAGACTGTCAAAGCAGATGCTGAGCCTGATGGCCAACTGATGGGCAGAGTGAATGGAATTTTATGTAAGAAGTGGGAAATAGTAAGAGCTGGAGGGGACGGGAACTCCACAAGGAGAGCAACAGAACAAGATAATTTGAACACAGGGAACTTCCCAGAGACTCATACTCCATCCAAGGACTATTCGTGGAGATGACCTGGAACCCCTGCACAGGTGTAGCCCATGGCAGTTCAGTGTCCAAGTGGGTTACATAGTAATGGGAAGAGGGACTGCCTCTGACATAATCTGATTGGCCTGCTCGTTGATCACTTACCACTGAGGGGGGAGCAGCCTTACCAGGCCACAGTAGAAGACAATGCAGCCACTTTTGATGAGAACTGATAGACTAAGATCAGAAAGAAGAGGAGAACCTCCCCTATCAGTGGACTTGGGGAGTGGCATGCATGCAGAAAGGGGAGGGAGGGTGGGATCGGCAGGGGAGGAGGGAGGGGCTTATGGATACAAAATGAATAAAGTGTAATTAATAAAAAATTAAAAAAAGAAAACACCTGGGGTAAAAAAAAAAATCACACCAAAGCAAAACAAAAACAAACAAAATTACAACAATACAAGCCATGTAGCAGAAGCAGCCTAAGGGAGACTTGATCATGACCAGGAAGTAACTTTATCACTTCATCCTGGCAGGAGGCTAAGGAGCCCCTTATTTCCACAGACAGAAGAGAAGAAACATGAATGCTTGTTCAGTTCACTCCTCGCTTACATAGCTCAGGTCCCACCTACATTTTTTTGTTTGTTTGTTTGTTTGTTTGAGGCAGGGATTCTCTTTGTAGCCTTGTCTGTCCTGGACTCACTTTATAGACCAGGCTGACCTAGATAGAACTCACATTGATCAGACTGCCTCTGCCATCCTGAGTGCTTGGATTAAAGGTGTGCTCCATGAAGCTGGGCTCCCACCCATAATTAAGAAGAATCTTCTCACATCAATTAATGCAATCAAGAGAATCCCCTACAGGCATGTTGAGAACAGCCTCTTTGATGCTTCTAGGTTTCCTTAAGTGGCAATTGCCTTTAACCATCAACCATCACAGTTGTCAACATTTTATCTACCTGTCAACCATATTTAGTTATTTTAATGGGTCTGATGCGGGTGAACCTAGAATTCTCAATTATTTTGCAGTATTACTAAGAGAACATGATTATTGTAAAGGACGGATGCAACTTATGTGTGCACATTCATGTGAGTATGTATGTATGTATGTATGTATAAATATAGATAAATAGACACATGTGCCATATATATCATATTCCCAACCATGTTTTGCCTATTTTTTTCTGTTTTTAATTGTTTTCAGCTATTATCACTGTGATTTTTGAATCTGGACTGTCAACTTGATGGCATGTAGCTTTACCATGAAAATACCACTGTAGATCTGTCTATGAGGGTGTTTCCATTAAGGTTTACATGAAGAGAGAGCACCCATCCCAAATGTGTGTTGCACCATTGAATGGACTTGAGTCTAGGACTAAATAAAACAATAATGGATGCCAGCATTCTTCTCCTATGCTTTCTAACATGGACTCAATGTGACCCAAGATGCCTCATGCTCCTGCCACTATGACTTCACCACCATAATAAACTGTATTCCCAGAAGTGTGAGCCAGAACTCATCTTTCTTTACTTGTGTTGCCTTTGATTGGTATTTTGACACAGTAACAAAAAGGTAACTAACATAATGGGTCAAAGAAATTGAATTTCTTAATGTTGAAATTCAAGGTTTCTGCAGTGTAAATTTCAGTCATTTATTTATTTAAGTGAAAATTTCATGAATGATATTATGCCTGTCATTTGGTTCTGCTTTTTGTGTATAAAAATAGAGAATATATTTGGCCCATAACCACTATGAATAAATATTCTAGTCACAAGATTTTTAAAGTAGAGGCCGTAGTAAAATACTCTTCTCTGTTCCTACCTCCAGAGCACATGAGCATTGGTTCATAACAGCATTCAGTGAGTTTCAGGGTGGGTAGAACAACACTTCTTCCTGTTGTGGTCTGGAACTTTACAGTTAATCGCACAAATGGAGAACAAAGACCATACACAGGAAACTTTTGGTCTAAGAGACATGGTACAGAATGACCCAGCTTAAGGAAGCTTCCTTCATTTCCCCTTGTAAGCCAGAGATAGTTGACTCGCCGCATAGCATATTTTCTGTGTCCCAAATCCTTCTTCAGATGATTCCCTTTTTTATCATTGCTCATTTAGTTTGTTGTTTTTAATCTTATTCATCAATGGAAGATGTTTATAGATTGCTTAGCAATAATAAAGAAGACATTCTTCTTATCCTTGGTTTAATAAATCCAAAATAAGTTATAGTTTCTGGAATTTGGGACATCATTTGTATAAACTTGTTAATATTTAACGCATTCAATTTGGACTGATCATGAATCCCCTACAAGATAAATCTGTCCTTATTGAATTCTCAGAAAAAGTGATTTTCAAAATCTAAAATTCAGTTCCTATTAGCTATTTTTATTATACCCTTAGTTCTGTGTGTGTATGTTGATATGTGTGCAAATATCTATGTAGGTTTCTCTGTGAATTTACCTATACAGGTGTTTCTGAAGGCTACAGGTCACAGTTGAGTGTGCTCAGTTAATCTCCACCTATTTCTGTTTCCTTTGCTGGTTCTTTGTTTGTTTTGTCTTTGAGATGCAGACTCTCACCTGAACTTAGAGCTCACAGATTTGACCATTCCAGCTGATCAGTGAATTACAGGGGTCTGCCTGACTCTGCCTCCCAAGTTCTGGAGTTACATTACAAATATTAGAATGCTAAGGATCAAAACTCCATCTTTATTATTGCACAGTAATCATTCCACCAATTAAGCCATATACCAGTCCTATCTTATATAAGTTCTAAACAATTAAATAAAAAAATGACTGGAATTTTAAACAAAAATTTATTATTAAATGTTGTGGGTCACCATAAACACAAAGGCCATAAAATCATCCATGTCTATTGCACAAATACAGGTTTAGAGTGTTATCATTGCATGTGTAATTCTTCCCAGATGTTTCCTATTAAATTCAGGTGAGCAAAGCGTTTCCACATAACTTGCATTATTTCAGTGTTGAAGTCAGTGTATTCAAGTTAGTTGAAGGTGGCTTTTAGAAAACATAAAATTCATGATTAAGTCTAATAAGAAGAGAATATGTGCATCTATCTATGTATGTGCCCATTTACTCCTTTGTTGCATTTATTGGCTAACACCAAACCAAGAGGTAACACCAAACAAAGAAAGCAACATAACAAAGCAGAGACCTATATTTCATACTCTTATCTAGAGAGCTGTAGCATAAAATGTACTAACAATATAGGTAGAAAAGACAAGTAATTTAGAAATATCTCAAGGTAGAAACATTGAATAGTGCTTCAGGGATATTTGGGTGTAAAATCTCTTCTATGATGTTAATAAGCACACTGACCTAGTCAAAGCCTCCTACCTGGTATGTCTAAACATTAGAACCTTAGGTACAGAAATAATAAATGTGGAACATGTGAAGGAATGAGGCAAGTGTGATTTGTACCCACTTGTATAGTGTTTTTCTAGATGAAACGTTAGCATTTTAGTACTACAGTTTGACACATTACTCAACCTATCCAACGCATCTACACTGCTTACTATATCGAATAGTCATGACCTCTGCTCTAGACTACAAATGACACCAGAAATTAAAGTCAAAATAATCTGCTTTGATTTTGACAATAATCTTCCCAAAGACTTTGAACCAAATACCTCCTTTTATTTTCCTATGACGTGTATCAGTGTTTAAGAGTGCAATGATTAACTGTGGTTCCAACTTGATTGGATTGAGGGAAAATTGGTCAAACCCACTTCTGCATGTGTCTTTGAAGATAATAGAAATCATTGACATGTAACTTAGCAACCTGTGTATGACTGGCATTCTGGACATGGAAAGCCACCACATTAGTGGCTACCCAAGTGGAAGGAAAATGTGAAAAGTTGGAACAATACTTAGTGCATGACTAGCCTTTTATGACCATATGTGTTGCTACTGCTGTCACTTGTGGATGTCACAGTTTGGACTCCTCATACTCAGACTATGGAGCACCTTGCATGCCTATCAGGAAGGGTCACAATAAGCAGTTTATTCTTAGAAAATTCTAATCCCATGAAAGTTCTGATGCAAGGTAACAATAATAAGCAAAGTAAACACCGAGAACTATGTGTAGAGAGAGCTATGCTTTCTCATAAAATTCTTATGAATATCTCATGGTTGAAGATGGTTTTACATATCTGCTTATATATTAAAATAATGAAATGTTGTTTAAAGGGACATTCTTTTTATTTTATGTTAACTTTATCCCCATAAACAAATTTTAAAGCATTTCTGGTTTATTTTATTTTGTTATTTCTTAATTTTTCATTTTCTTTATTGTTATAATTACTATTTTACAATTTATTCACTCTGTATCCCGATTGTAGTCTTCTCCCTCTACTCCTCCCAGTCCTACCCTCCCTCCCTCTTCCTCTCCCCCTATCCACTGATAGAAGTCTTCCTCCCCTACTTTCTGACCCTAGCCTATCAGGTCTCATCAGGACTGCATGGATCCTCTTGCTCTGTGAACAGGCTAGGTTGGCTAGTCAGGGTTGGGGGGGGGGGCAACCAAGTTCCTGTCAGAGACAGCCCTGCTTCCCTTACTAGGGAACCCACATGGAGACTGAGCTGTTTAATTTCTTTTAGGATTTTATTCCTAGCTCCCATATTTGCATCATTTCTACCCCTTCTCTTCTTCCACCTCATCTATGTTCTTACTCCCTCTCAAATTTATGACCTCTTCTTTAATTATTTTTGTTTTACACACTCTCTCACACACACACGTAGACACACTTTCCATGTGTGTATAATTCTTGAAATTCAGGCAATACATTTCACTTATTTATTCAATAGTAGCAGTGCCTATTTTTTTACGTACTTAAAAAAACTGAGACTAATGGCTACAATGGGGTCATGAGTACTCAGAGTATCTCTCCAGTACAGTCTATACCTTTTCTACTTCTGCCAGAATAAACTGACTGGGTCAAACCAGTAGGAGCATGAAGAATATTAGCTGTACCTCTGCTACTACAGTCAGTGGTTCAAGTTCTCAAAGGTGCTCAAGAAGGACAGATAAGAAAATGGGAGGAGAGCATGTATTCCAGCTAGAGAGTTATTTATGGAACTAAGGTGATGTATGTTTGTACACATGGGCACGTGTGTGTGTGTGTGTGTGTGTGTGTGTGCACATGTATGAGCATGCACACACACGGGTACAGGCCAGCAGATAAGTGCCAGTATCTTTCAGCACTCTTTACATTTTTTAAAAGAAGGTCTCTCTTTGTTCTGGAAGTCACCAAGTAAGCTTCTCTGGCAGCCAACAGGCCCACAGGACCTCTTCTGTGTTGGATTTATAAGCTCATAGCACTACACCCTGATTATTATTATTATTATCATTATTATTTACTATCATTAGAGATCAGTATCAGGTCCTCATGGTTATGAAGTATCATTGACTGAGCCATCTGTTCCTCCTCTGAATGAAATTTTAAATCTTGCTCAGGGAGGCCATTCCTGATCTCCCTTTGAAGTCTGACTCTCCAGCCTCAAAAGAAAGACAAGCCCTAGAGTCTTTGAGATTGGTCCATTTGTTTCCGTCCCCTTCTTCTTTTGAACTGGTGAAGGAAGTAAACCTCACATTAGATGGCAGAGACACTTTCTGCATGTTCAGAAAAAGAGTTAGCAGGGATGCAGAGTGGAAGAATCACGAAGAGACTTCCTCAGTAGACTGAGTCAGTACATTGAAATCTGCCTGTGCTGAGATTTTGCAGTCTAGGTGGGCCATTAAAATCTTCGCAATCTTTAAGAATAATATCTATGATTTATAAAGTGCATCAACTTTCAAAGCACCTTCCACCTCCATTCCTCTGCTCTCTGCCTAGATGTAGATGAGGGCCATTGGGCCCTCTGAAGAAAGACTCTTTTTTTTTTTTCGATAATGAAAATAATTTATTAATGGATTGTCATAAACAGCCTATGAGAATCCTGTTAACAGCCTACTAGTGGCAGTGTCATTGAATTTCATGGCAAAGTTACAAAGTGGAAGTCCTGTCATGTGTGCCCTGTAATTTACACAGCTCTTGTCCAAAACAAACCCCTTTTGGCATTTCTTAACATTTGTAAACAGTTCCTGGCTTTGTCCTGGGCTAGTTTTCTGAACTTGATTCAGTCATTTATCTCAGAACCTTAAATTCCTCTGATCTAAGATTTATATTCTTGGATTTATAAAATATAGTTCAGAGTTACTGTGTATTATTTTTTCAAATGATGGTTTATTTTACAGAAGAATATGATAAAGCAAACAAGAGATAAATATATTGTACACATATAAACATTGACATGTGTCGGCATTATTGCAGCATAAAAGACTCTTAAAGTTTTCTCCTGGATTATCCTTAAGGAACCTCCCAATCCCTGCTGCCCCAGCCTTTCTGCAACCTCAAACTGCTATCACTGCAGTAGGGGAAAACCAATTTCAAATCTCTGCTGTGGTTGAGATGCTGTCCTTGCATCTTACAAGAGGGCCTCTTCATAGGGAACTTCCAAAATATGCACCTTATCCCTGGCTCCTATGGAGGAGGGTTAAGCTCATGAGCACCATGCAACACACCCAAGGTCATGTCCACTAAGAATCATGCCCAAAGTATAATGCAAGATAAAAACGTACTTGTTTACCCTGCTGCATGCTGCAGACCTCTAAATTTGCAAATCATTGAAATAAGTAAAGATAACAATAAATTAAGAGATATGCTCATTCCAAATTAAATGAATTTTTCTCAAATGAATGAGTCTTTAGAAACATTATTATGTAATTATTTGGCACACATTTTTCTATTTAATATTCAAATCACATGAATATATATTTAATTTATAATAAGTATTTATGTTGATTTGATATGCCTAGAGTAATATAAAGTATATGACACCATACATTGTGAAAGTTATTATCATCAATTTGATATAACCTAGAGTCATCGAGAGACAATTATCTGGATATGTCTGCTACAAAAGAGTTTCTAGATTAGGTAAATGGAGGAGGAAAGAACAGCCTAAATGTGGGCAGGGATTCCATGGTCTGGAGTACTAGACTGAATGAGAGCAATGAAAGTAGCTGAGTACCAGCACTCATCTCTCTTTGCTTTCTGACTGTGGATGCCGTGTTACTAGTTCCTGCAACCTCCTGTCTCCATGTCATCTCTGCCATAATAAACTGTATGCTTGAACTGTAGGACAATATAAAACCTTCCACACTTACATTGTTTATGTGAGCTTTGGCAAAGGTAAAAGTAACTAATAAATGTAATTAAGAATGATATATATATATATATATATATATATATATATATATATATACAAGCAGACACATACACAATTGTTAATGTAGTCACAAGTCTACCTACTGACCCATCACAGCCAAGTTGAAATCGGTTCAGTAAATGTATGCTTGATTAACTCTGAAAATATCTGTGCAGAGCAAGGAGAGGTAGTGGCAAATGCACACCTTAATAAGAACTAGCTGGAGGCATTTTTGTGTGTGTCAGACATCGTAAAGGATGGTGGAAGAATTAAGAAGGATTAGAGTAACTGAGATCCTAAAGACCTTTGGTAATGGTTTTGATGAACCGAAGTGTTGATTTGGCTAAGGTGTTTGCACGCTGGCATGCATTAAATCAGAAAGGTGACTGGCCAGAGAGAAGAAGCCACAGACTTAATATTAACAGGATTCCTCGGAGAGTTAAATCAGCACTTTTCTTTCTGAAAAGCTCTTATGCCCTTCTGGAGCAACCCAGTAAATTTAAGCAAGAAATCAAAAGTTCTCCCTAGGAGGACATAATATATAAAGACAAAAACATCAACTATAAATCAGTGCATATTGATTGAGGTAAATAGATTCATTGCCCTCTGGTAAACCTGCCTCAGAGGGGAGCAGAGTCCCTTTCCTAGAAACAATTTGGCTTTGCCTTGCTTAGCAAAAACTCAAAGGAAGATCTCTTCAAAGTTAAATTGCCTGTACTATGTTCGAGTGTCAGATTTTATCACATACTATTCATGTCCAGAGCAAAGCTAAATAAAGGGGTTCTGATGCTGAGCAGAATTTTCTGGGAAGCAACTGTGTTTTCCAAAATAAATCAAAATGTAGCCTTAGTGGAATCCTTTTACCAGGAAGGCCTAAGGCAGCAGCCCCAAGAAGTAGACTATTGTGCTGCTTTCTTGGTAGCCTTCACATGAGTTCCCAGTGTCACACAGGCATTACATGATACTTTAGAAAGGCTCATAGCTGAAGGAGCTGAGCATGTGAAGTTTGAGAAGGCGAAGATCACGTTACATCTCAATATTGTTACTTCTATAATCTGTGTTCAGTTATTTATGTGCTCTTTGGCAAGTCCGTTTTTACTTTGTGCCCACAGATCCTTTTTAGTTTGTTTTGTTTTCAGAATTCTACACAATCTATCTTGAACAAATATAGACTGGATAACTTATAGGAGCACAGATAAATGTTAACTTATGAAACTATGGCTAACTAGATCACTGAAGAAAACATCTCATTCATTAAGTACCTGTATTTCCTCAGAAAGACATGAGGCCTGATATATTCTTCCCCTAACAACAATTCACTGGGTATCTATGCTGTGGAAAGGGTGGAGCATCATGAGCCACTCATCATCAGTGAGGGAACATTAATGGGCTCAGTTGAACTGGTGGAAAACAGGGAGGCTTAGAGTGTGAAGGAGGACCTCTCACTTCACATAAACAGAATTTGGCATCGCTCTGGTCTTTGAAAATTAATTAAAGGTCATCAACCCACCCTATGCCAGTGGCTTTGGGAAACTTTACCTCAGGAACTCAAATGATGAATTTCATAGTCTATAAGAGAGAATTTTAAAAAGGACATTTTAAAAAATATGGTAGATAAAATTTAAAGGAATGGAGGCAAATAGTGTTTCTGTATATCAGGCAAGGATTCCAGGAAATGCATACCACTAGTATCTCACTCAGGGGCTAATAGGGCTCTATTGGACTGAGACATGGAGAGTGAGGTGGTTAATTCAGTTCTAGCTGCTCCACTCACAAGACTTTTGTTTAACTCATAGGTGTCTGACTGGAGTTCTGACATCCTCACATAGGACTTCCAGAAAGTAATGCTCACTTGGGTTTTTAGGAAAGACAGAAAAATACTGAAGCATGAATCAGTGTCCCTAACCACTACTAATGGACTTCTGAAGGGGAAGTAACTGAAACAAACAAATAAACAAGCAAACTTGATAACACTATTAATTTCTGCCCAAGGATAAGAGGTAGAATGGCTTCTCTTTCTCTCTCTCTCTCTCTCTCTCTCTCTCTCTCTCTCTCTCAGGTCATTTGCTGGTAATCACAGACCATGAGAGTTCAAGGGAGTGATTGGGGCTCCAGATTTGTCTGCTCTAATATAATCATTGACTTTCTTGAACCCAAAGTTCCCAGTACACCATTTTTATTTTATATTTTTGAAGGATAACAGTCCTTATGAGGCAGTCATTTGGAATTTGAGAGTCAGGAAAGGTTCATGTGTGGCTTCCCGGCCACACTAAGAAATGTAATTATTTCATGATTTCCTTTTTTTTTTTTTTTTAATTGCTGAGTAGTACTCCGTTGTGTTAATGTACCACAATTTTTGTACCCATTCCTCAGCTGAGGGACATCTGGCTATCATGAATAAAGCTGCTGTGAACATGGTTGAGCAAATATCTTTGTTGTATACTTGAGCATCTTTTGGATATATGCCTATGAGTGGTGTAGCTGGATTGTGAGTTAGCACTATTTCTAATTTTCTGAGAAAACAACAGACTGATTTCCAAAGTAGTTGTACAAGTTTACATTCCCGCCAGCAATGGAGGTGTGTTCCCCTTTCTCCACATCCTTTCCAGCATATGAATTCGCAGGCAAATGGGCAGACTAGAAAGATCATCCTGAGTGAGGTAACCCAGAAGTGGAAAGACACACATGCTATATACTCACTTATAAGTGGATATTAGACATATAATATAGGATAAACCTACTGAAATCTGTACACCTAAAGCATCTAAGCTAGAAAGAGGACCCTGGGAAAGATGTTCAATCCTCATTCAGAGAGGCAAATAACGTAGACATTAGAAAAGGGAGAAAACAGAAAACAGAACAGAGGCCTACCACAGAGGGCCTCTGAAAGACTCTACCCAGCAGGGTATCAAAACAGAAGTTGAGCCTCATAGCCAAACTTTGGCAGATTGCAGGAAATTTTATGAAAGAATGGGGAGACAGAAAGACCAGGAGGGGACAGGAGCTCCCCAGGGAAAGTAGCAGAACCAAAAATCTGCACCCAGGGGTCATTTTTGAAACTGATACTCCAACCAAGGACCATGCATGGAGATAACCTTGAGCCCCTGCACAGATGTAGCCCATGACAGCTCAGTCTCCAAGTGGGTTCACTAGTCAGGGAAACAGTTGCTGTCTCTAACATGAACTCAGTGGCTGGCTCTTTGACCATCTTCTCCTGAAGGGGGGGGGGCAGGGTCAGACTTACCAGGCCACAGAGGAAGACAATGCAGCCAATCCTGATGATACCTGATAGGCTAGGGTCAGAGGGAAGAGGAGGAGGACCTCTTCTCTCAGTGGACTGGGGAAGTGGCATGGGAGGAGAAGAGGCAGGAAGAGTAAAGTTGGGAGGGAATGAGGGAGAGGGCTACAGCTGGGATACAAAGTGAATAAATTATAATAAATAAAAAAGAAAGAAAGAAAAGAAATGCAATTATTTTGTCATCCTCTGTGCACTGTGTGCTGAAAACAAAGCCAACAAGTCAGCTAGACAATGTATTCTGGCAAGGCACTTCATTGTTGAAATGAGTACCATTATTAGAGTGGGATCTATAACAGAAAGTTTTAGAGAAAAATCTCCATCTTTCCTTAGACTATCGTCACACTTTTTATTCCAGTTTTGGGCAGAGGGATGGCTAGTGTTAACTGTCAAGTTCTTGGGTGATTCCCGTCGTCTGGGAAAGCTGGAGGGGAATTTCTTGCTTTGTTGATGTGGGAATAGTCATCTTAACTGTGGGAAGGCCTATTCCTTGGGCAAGGGATGCTAATTCATACAACTAAGAGGAAGAGAGTTGGGAACTGGCATGCATTCATTGCTCTCTGCTTTCCAGTTGTGAATGACATGTTACAGCTCCTTTCGACTCCTGCTATTTTGATTCTTTACCAAAATGGACTCTACCTTCAGGCTACATGCCTATTGAAACCTTTTCCCTTAAGTTGCTTGTGTCAGAGATAAAAAGGGAAACTAAGACAAAACACAAAACATTCTGCATCTAACATTTATCAATCCTTCTTCCTAGGAAATAACCAATCCTTGAATACTTCCCTCCTTGAAGCCAGTAGAACAGTCTCAATGCATGGAAAGACCAATCAGAAAATTTACTGCTCCTGTGACTCCAAACTTAATCAAGTACCTGTCAATCAATGCTACCTCATTTTGCTCTGAGATGGGTCTTCTTTTCAAATTCCTTTGAGATACTGGTGGGAAAGAAAACACTAGGACAGATAGGTTTAATGATAAACTTCAAGGTTACTAATAAATATTTGTAAATATGTGAATACATCTTCACAGGTTTATGAATAAATGCTTTGATATTCATTAATAAGTAGCTACTTATAGGACTAAATAAACTGTCTTAATTTTCTTTCAGAGTAGCTTTGACTCGGTCAGTATTAACAGAGGCAAGCTGTCTGTCCAGCATTGAAATGTGAGCTCTGTCCAAAGGTCTACTTGTGTAGATATGCTTAGGATAAAATCAATAAATGTTTTGGGCATTTCACAACTGATTGGTTCATAACTGCAATTTGTTCTTTTGTTTTTCAGCTTGACCAAGTTTTTCAAATGTTAAAAATATTGACTGGTGCCTAGTTAAGTCAGCGATATACCTCTGGTTATGGTTATAATGGCCACTAACAGAGATTCTAGATTTAACCAGATTCTAAGCTAAGCATTCGTACCTAAGGAAAATAAAATCAAACCCCAGCATCAGCTTTACAATTCCATTTCATTTTGCAGAGGAAGAAAGCTGGACTTAGGCTCAGGTACTCACCTATGGTAGCAAGAATCATGAACAGTGAAACAGGTTTGCATAAGCAATTCAACAGATGAAATTTGTTAGGGCGTCAGCATTATCTAGTTTAACACTTCGGCTTTTTTTTTAATCAGCCATACAAATTAACTTATGAATCTCTAGTGTTTTCATGTTTTCCAGAACTTGCTCACTCTCATTGTTTAGCCAAAAACTCACCTTTCATGCAAATTTTATTGAGTAATGCGTTCCACCTAGACATTCATTTTTATAGACTTTTAACAAAAGCTCACTGCAGAGATGC
Organism: Psammomys obesus; assembly: GCF_907164565.1. Classification (NCBI taxonomy): domain Eukaryota; kingdom Metazoa; phylum Chordata; class Mammalia; order Rodentia; family Muridae; genus Psammomys; species Psammomys obesus. The sequence goes on along the minus strand of NW_026585504.1, from coordinate 55,075,726 downwards.
TGCAGATTGTGTCTTATAAATCACAGTGCTAGGCTGACAGTTTCCAAGACACTTTGTTTTTCCTTATACCTTTGCCATTGTTATTAAATCAAGCAAATGTTTACACATTTTGAGAGAAACATCATAAAAAAGACAACATTCGTTTGTATATGCTAAGGGCTGCCTAAATGAATTATTAAGATCCAGCTTCATAGACACATTTAAGCTGCAGATAGTTACTAAAGGAAGATAAAGTTCAGAATATACATATGTAGATTATGCAAATAAACTTTCAGTGTTAAAATAGCATTGTCAAAGTTATAAAGTCGTAAAATTTGTATAACATTGTAAACACTATAAAAGGTTAAATACTACTTGTTTAATTTGATTTTCAAAATGAATATTTCATAGTTTTGTGGGAAGTTTCTACCTATTATGTAATTATAGGATGTTAGAGTCTAAGTGCAGAAGGTGGAGTCAATTGCATTTGTTCTTAAATTTTTCAAACTTGCATTTCCCTTGGTTCGTCTGTTTACCCAGTACTGCAATGCAAACAAGAAGCCAAAAAAATTTAACAGATGATATAAAACAAATATTTTCAGAAAAGTTATTTAAGGTACTGAAGAATATTATTGCATTGACAATACAGAAAACAGTACACTTTCACTATTAGGAGGAGGTATGACAGGAAATGATGGAAAAGATGGATAAAGTAGACTTATTGGTTTTTTTGTAGGTCAAGGTTTATAGTTTATTTGAAATATAATGGGATGTCATGACAGTTAAAACACTCAGATTTTTGGTAAAAAATATAAACACACCATTCTTTTCTCAAGCAGAAGCATAGCTGTGCAGGATCCTGCTCTGAGTTCACTATTCCCTTTATTCCATTTAGTATCTCTACTCTGTTTCTCTTTTTGAACACAGGATTTAGGTTAATGCTACTTCCTTATACCCCTTTTTCTACTTGATTCATAGAATATTTTTTCTTAGCTTGCCTCTTTTCATCATATATCTTTATAAGCATAGCCACTAATAACTGCACGACACAGTCCAGACTAAGCTGTTTTGAAATCTGCTCTACAAATTCAATAAATCCAAAACTCTTCAATTTCTCCTCAGACACTTTTTTTAAATTTTTTTTTTTTGGACAAGGACAAAACAACAGCCATATTCCTCACCAAAATATCAGTAAGGCACAATAAATTTAACAGTGAATTTTTACATAAGATATTAAAAACATTATAAATATAAAATAAATAAATAAACTGTACTCATCAAAGGAAAAATTCATCAAGAAGATATTGCAATTATAAATAACAATGCATCAAATTCAAGGACCCCGAAGTTTATAAAAGCAACACTATAACAGCTAAAATCAAATATTGACCCTCACAAAATGAGAATGGGTGAGTTCCATACTTGACTTTGCCCATTTGGCAGGTCATCCAGACAAAAACTAAACATAGAAATGCTGGAGCTACCTGATTTTATAAAATAAATGGTCCTAACATATATTTACAAAATATTTTACCCTAACAATAAGGAACGTACTTTCTCAGTATATCATAGAACTTTCTTCAAAACTGATTTACACACTCAGACACAACACAAATCTCAACAGATAGAAGAAAATTCAAAGAAGATCCAAAATACTCTCTAGTCATCATGGATTAAAGCTGGACATCAACAGTGAATGAGGGTAATGACAAAAAATAATCAAACATAGGGCTGGAATCAACAAAACACAAACAAGCAAACAAATACCAGTACAATGAATCAATGAAAAAAAAGTTGAATTTTAAAAAATTAGTAGGATTTTAGCAATTTTTTTTTAATTTTATTTTTTTTTTGTCAGTTATATTTTAGTACAAAGACACTTGTTTAACCATCTTCATTGCTGGTCTGTTCATAATACCCAGAAAATGAAAACAGAATAGATGTTTGTTAATGGAACAATGGATAAAAAATGTGAGAAATTTACTCAAAGAAATTTTACTCGGTTATTTAAAAAATGAAATAATAAAATTCACATGTAAATGGATAGACTTATAAAAAGTCGTCTTAAGTGAGATAATCAAGACCCAAAATGATAAATTTGTTATATATTTGCTTGTATGTGAATATTATCTGTTAAGTCTTTGATAAACAAGCTACAATCTTTATACCCACAGAGGTTAGGTTTGGAGTAAGGAAATAGCAGGGAAGATGATTCTCCCTAGGAAAGTGAGAGATTAGGTAGTTAGATATGCATGGGTTGTGAGAGACTAGAACTAGAGGGCCAAATGAAAATGGGGAGATAGTTAGGTAAGAGAGGAAATACTGAGAAGAATTCCCAAAATGAATGGCCAAATGAGCAACCTGATGAAGTAGTAGTTTCTTAAAATATATTTATGTATTTAAAGAATCTAAATAGAATTGGAAATAATGGGGAGAGAAACTCAGAACTAGACACCTCTTGTAAACAAATGAAGCCTCCATCTCTGGTAATGGGTTATATAGAATGAAATGTTAAGAAAAAGAGGCCTTAAGGACACCTCCAAACAACCCAGGCTATTGGTTACTCTCTGCAAACTAACAGCAAGGCCTTATTGCTGAAAACAACACCTACCCAACTCACTGAACATGGAGAAGTCAAGCTGATGCTTACCCAAGCCTTTACCCATACTGACTAGAGTTCATGATACTGGAAAATAGTCTGTACACTACCAGACAAGAAAGGCACATATCAAACCATTTAGAAACCTTTCTATTTACAATAGTGCTCAACCTTCAAGATATACTGCTGCAAAAATGACACAAAGTTCTTGGGAAAAATCAACATATATCTGACTGGATTTAAGACCTAGTCCAAGAAATGAAACCCATACCTGACACTGGTCAAGTGGACAAGAACCTGAGACTAGATATGCGAGGGACCTAGGGGAAACCAGATACTGCAATTTTGTTAAATCAACATAGCAATCAAATGAGCCCTAATGACATTATACTTACTCATAATCATTGTCTTGCTTGGCTGTCATTAGAGTAGCTTCCCCCTGCAGTAGGGGAGGACAAAACAACTTCACAGTGGAAGTATATGCAAGGAATGAGATACTTCTGGACACTCAGTCTTAAATGGGATGCCTCCATCAAATCTCTCCATTCTTATGCTTAGTGAACCCTGAAGAAGTGGATGCAGAAAGACTGTAAGAGCCAGTGGAATGGAGGACAACAAGGAAACAGTGTTTTCCAGGCACAATAGTGCAGACAAACATTTGAACTCACAGGCACTGTAGCAGCATGTACAGGACCTGCAGATTTCTAAGCCAGATGGTGTCCCAGCACTGACAGGGAAGTGGACACAAGTCCTATCACTGGCTGAAGAATGATCTCTAATTGATAATTACTCATGAAGAAAAATGTTTTCTTCAATGGAGTCTCAATGTTGGTACAAACCTCTCTTAAGGACAAACCCGATGCCCAGCAGTACATGGTCAACACAAAATGAACTCAACCTCATTTTTTGAACTTTCTGTGTCTCATAATGCATTGTTAAGTCATTATTTTTTTCCTTTTTTATGTTTTGATTTTATTTTCTTTCCTTATAGGTCCTTTGCTTATATATTACTGCTTCTGGTATTGTGTACTTTTTATAGAATTTCTCTGTGTGTGTGTCTCTGTGTTTGTTGTTATGCCAGGATCATGGGACCCTCAGAGACTACTAGGAGACTAGGAGACGTCTCAATGTAAGAGCAAGAGAGCTTTATTAGGACAGTGATCAAACTCAGGACCCAAGTCTCACTGATGCAGCAGTAGAGATGTGGGACTCTGAGCCCTGAGTGAGCAGGGTTTTTAAATGGAAAAACTGCAAGCAGGAGGTTTCCATGACAGCCAACAGGGGAGTTCATGCCTTGACGTTACAGAATTAGTTAAAAGCCATAGGGGCCAGGTGACCTTCTACATAATCACAATTGTCATTCTTCTAAGCTACATCTGGAAAAGTGGGGAGAATTTTCCCCAACTGATTCTCATTGGTTATTGCCAGGAGATTGTCTCTATTTTCTATCAAGTATTTATTCTGTAATATTTCCTGGAGGCTGTTGCTAGGAGAGTTAACTCTTTTTTCTGCCAAGTGCACATTATGTGATATTTCCTGGTACCTGAGTTCAGCTCCCGGTCAAGATGGCTCCTCATTTCAAAATGGAGTCTCCCAGGCTAACTTAAACTCTTCAGTGAGAATATGTGTGTTTCCCATGTTTTTTCTTTGGCTTTTTTATTTGGTTAGTTTGGTTGATTTGTCTTATTTTTTAGATGCTTGTTTGTATTCTAATGAAAGAGAAAAAGAAGTATGTGGATTTGGGTAGGTGGATTGGGAGCATATGAGAGGAGGTTGGGGAGGGGAAACCATAATCAGAGTATATTGTATGGCAAAAACCAATTTTGATTAAAACGGAAAAAATTAAAAATGTAATACATCAAGAAACTTTAATTAGATAGCTAATGCCTAAACAATAAGAGCATATATGGAAGTCATGTATCTTAAAAGTGTGTAGTATTCAGAACATAGAAATAAATACAAAAACTTAGGGAAAACAGCCATTCAAAAATAAGCCAAAGAGATGGAAACAGTATGTCTTCAAAGTGTAGAGTAAGAAACCAAAGGAGGCATGAGCGGCTCCCCAGAGTCAGTACACATAAGCAAACCACAGGAAAATAAGTTTAGGATATCTCAGAACTTGATATAAATATCACAACCTGTTACTCATGCAGAACATGAACTTAAAGATGGTAAAAGCATACGGACTTGAGTTAGATCCTAAGAATACATGTAAAATAGTCAAATGTAGTGGCATCAATTTATAATCTCAGTATTGTGACAGAGGGAACAGGAAGATCCCTGTAGCATCATTTACCTACTGAGTTCTAGCCTGGTAAAAGATTCTGTCTAAAATTTTAAAAAAGAAAAAAAAAAGTTAACCGTAACTATCCATCCAAGGTAGATATCGTCTGAAGATTACTTGAAGTTGTTCTCTTGTCTACATGGGGGCTGGAGAGATGGCTCAGAGGTTAAGAGTCCTGGCTGTTCTTCCAGGGGTTCTGAGTTCAATTCCCACCACCCACATACATGGTGGCTCACACATACATGTACATACATATACATATACACAGAGGAAGATGCAATGAACACACACCCATACATGAACACTCACATGACACACACACAATACCACCTTACTGAACTGCTTCAATGAATGCGGACAAGCATGCTAGCACAAGTAAATTAGCAATGAATAGAGCCTGTAAGACTCAAGGTCAAATACTCAATGTGTGCATGTTTCTCTAGATATTAAGTTTATCTCCTGTGGGAGAAATAATTGTGTAATTAAATAATATAATGAAAAAGCTCCAATTCACGAAGCAATAAGATGACAAGTCTCTGGTTATCTGGAAAATGTTAATGTCTTAATATAGTCATGTTTTAGATATATTTTGGTCAGAGGTGGTCCTATATTGTCACGGAACTGACAAATTCCCTTCACTTAGTTCCATGCTAACATCAATTGTTTGTAAAAATACTGCTTTGGACCAACACCCAGAGCTGCCAAGCACAGAGGAGGACACCAAAGCAGTTACAATGTGGTATTCTAGAGATATTTTACAGTATTTGACTCTTCTTACAGCTATATAAAATTCATAACTATAAAGGCTGAAGAGATGTCTTATTAGTTAAAAGTTTCAGATGCATGTCCTTGGGAGCACATTAAAACAAAGAAAGAAGCCTCCACTAGAAAGCAGCTTCCACAGCTGTGTACAGTGGCCCAGGCCTGTAATGGCAGAAAAGAGGCAGGAGAATTACATATCTAGCATAGACTACACAGGTTCTGTTTCAATAAACACCCCCCCCAAACAAAACAAATAAAGAAAACAAGAAAAAGAAAAGAAACATCAATACATGCAAACTACACACACACACACACACACACACACACACACACACACACACACAAATACACACAGTAGCACAATTAATACATCACAAATAGGCCCTTTGTGTGATACTCAAGAACGCACCTCTGTACTTATTATGACAGCACATGTGTGCTATTACCACAGGAGCCCTTTCAGGGGGACAACATGCGGAGTGAAGAAAGTAACATAAGGATGTTGAAATCCAGTTAGTCTGTGCTGACATTTCTATGTGGTTATATCTTACTTTTCAGGAAAAAAATGTTTTAAAAGTTTAAAAAATATGTAATGAAGATGAAAATATTTGAAATTAAAATGTTTTTGTATTTTCATCTAGTACAAAACATAATTAAGGGTTTATAAAATAAAAAGAGTTTATATATATATATATATATATATATATATATATATATATATATATAT
>NW_026585504.1:55038418-55069365 GCF_907164565.1 Psammomys obesus | reverse complement strand
ATATATATATATATATATATATATATATATATATATATATATATATAATAATGTTCTTACCTTTGCCTTTACCCTGACCGCCTTGCTCGGAAAATCTCTGAGGTAGGAGACTCAGTCACAGTAAGCAGCATGTATTGGTGTGATTACTTTACTACAGTCTGTGCCTTATTTTTCGCAATATTTTCTGTTAGGTCCATATATCACTAGATTACAGTGTCCTTTCTAATTATATGCTGTCTGAGTTTGCAGCCTAGAGCAGAAGAGCTCACCATATGGCATAGATATGTAGCAGGTTATACCATTTGGATTTGTGTATATATACTCTATGATGCTTGCCTAGTGACATGTTGTCGAAGGATCTATTTCTCAGAATGTGTCTCCATTGTTAAGAGAAAAATGGTGGTAAATTATGCTCCTCTACCTCCTAACAGTAGTCACTGAATGCATTGCTCCAATGAAGCACTTGTGTTTACAAATAAATGACGTTTACCAAGACATATCTGTGCTAACAATGCTTTCTCCCAAACTCAAATTAATGTCTGAGTTTTGTCCTTATCAACTGATCTATGTAGACTTTTTGGATAGGTAGGCACAAAATTCTAAAGAATTGTGAAAAGCACTGTGGAAATTACCAACTTAGAGAGTGTGTACTTCTTGCATTTTCATTTTTTTCCTTATTTGCTAGTCTTTTAATTTAATTGCACCTTGGTTTGTATCAAAGCCTTAAATTTTGAAAGTTGTCACATAAGTTGAGGGAACAAGTTCTCTGTTTTTTCCTAGGATACAACTTGAGTAATAAAAAAGTAAGACCATGTGTTACAAATGTGTCTTGGGGCTGGAGGGAAGGCTCAGCAGTTAAAACTGCCCACTTGCTGCAGAGTTCAGTTCCCAGAACAGGTTAAGGAGCTCACAGCAACTGTAACTCCAGCTCCTGGCAATCTGCCTCTGCCTTCGTTTTCTGGTCACTGAGAACTCTGTAGTCACCAACATGTACACACACACACACACACACACACACTCAAATAAATTAAAACTTGGAAAAGAACAGGAATAGTTGAGTTTTTATATTTGCTTAAGAGTGTATTCAAATGTGTAAAAATATTTTCAAAATTTTGTCAGATTACTGTATTTTCTAACATATACTCATTTTTACTAATATTAAATTATTTTACACTCTAATAGGAAACAAACTATTACCTCTATTTATTCATTTATGGCATGAGATAATTAAATCTGAGATAATTAGTGTGAACACAGTCACTTTTTCTATAAATAATACATCATCAGTTATTATTATTCACTTTTATAGAACAGAATAAATGTACTACAAACTCTTTTAATATTATCGGTTAATTATCAAAAATCTGTATCTTATTTTAGTGATTTTTTTTATTTGTGGATACATACATTAATTTAGAAAACTCTCTTTGGAGAAGCATTTAAAATTTACTTTTTATGTGCAATATTTATCAAATTTGAATGTTATTGTTTCTGGTTAATGTATGCTACTATCAATTAAAAGACTAGCACATCTAAAAATAAGTTTACTTAACATGATTACAAAACACTACTTAATTAAAATTATAATTTTCAGTAATAAAAACATAAGTACAATAAATAAAATATTTTAAATTTAAAATATTATATTATGATTAAATTCTGTAAGCAAGTGAAGAAGAACAAAACTAAATTTAAAAAGAAAATAACACCTCTTCACAATTTCTTAAGCAGTGACATCTGGAATGTCACTAGTATAAATAAAATAAAATAAATAAATAAAATAAATAAAATAAATAAATAAAATGGAGCTAGTAGCTTCCTTTCATTCCTGTTTCCTGATTGTGTTGCAATGTGATCAGCTGCTTCAAGCACTGATTTTTCCATCCGGAGTGACTGGACCCTGAAATTGTTACCCAAAATAAACATATTCTCTCTCTCTCTCTCTCTCTCTCTCTCTCTCTCTTCAGGGTTTCTCTGTGTGGCCTTGACTGTCCTGGACTCACCTTTTAGACCAAGCTGGCCTCAAACTCACAGGGTCCACCTGCCACTGCTGTATATTCTCTCTTAAGTACCTTTCATCAAGATATTTCCTTACAGTAACGGGAAAAGTAACTAAGAGTGTTGTTTTAATTGGTAAGTGAGATATGTGTTTATAGCTTATCTCTATATACACAAGGTGATATTCCAAAGTCCATATGCATTGTGGAATGTGTGCATTCGTGGTTCTTTCCTTTGCATACTTATTTTCTGCATATTGAAAACACTTTCAATCCACTTGCATTGTATCGTTAACTGTCATCTACACAGAGTATCACATTGTCCTGAAGCTCTCCTAAGCATTATCCCTCATGGTTAAGTGTAATTTTGCCTCATTTTATCAACATTGTCTCAATACTCAGCAACCCACATCACACTCACACTTCTCATCACTCCTTCAAGTGTGATAAGTCTAACAGAAATCACGTAGTGCTTTTTTCTGTGTCTGTCTTATTCAAGGAATGTTCTTATGTTTCATCTCCATTGTCACTAACATCCTGTTTTTAATGTTGCATGTAATGCATTGAATACTTGAACCAAATTAGTATCAACCATACATCTTTTGTTGGACACTCGTGTTGCTTTCAGACCTTGGCTTGCATAAATTATATGCACATCTGCATAAATATTTGCCAATGCATATTCAAACACAGATACACACACACACACACATACACATACACACAAAATACATTTAGAAAAAGAAAAGAAAATGAAAACATGTTAAAAGTTTTGAAAGCAAAATAGAGGACAGGAAAATGATCCGGCTGGCACAATGCTTGCTTGCTTTGTAAACATGAGGATTGAGTGTAATCAAAAACCATGTAAAAACTCCAAGCATGGTCACATGTGCAGCTCATAACAGCTCCTGATATGGGAAAAGAAGGTCTCTAAACCTTGTTGACTAGCAAAGCTAAATCTGTTTGCTTAGCTCTCATCCACTGCAACCATGTGTCAAAAATCAGTGTGGACAGTATCCTGCAGAACAACAACAGATGTTGAAATCTGGTCTCCATATGTATATGTACCCACATAAATATATGTACACAGTCACACAAACACGAAATAAAGTTTAACAAAATCTACAATTTAACCAATATTATGTATTTAAATTAGTTCCAATTGTCTAAGCAGTGACCTCTCATCCTTGCTGTAAGCGGCAGGCTCTTTGACCTCCCCACTCACCAAGGGAGGAGCAGTCCTGCTAGGCCACAGAGGAGGACTTTGCAGCCAGCCCTGAAGATACCTGATAAAATAGGGCCAGATGAAAGGGGAGGAGGTCCTCCCCAAGCAGTGGACTTGGAAAGGGGCAGGGAGGAGATGAGGGAGAGAGGAAGGGCTTGGGAGGGAATAAGGGAACAGGATACAGCTGTGAAACAAAGTTAATAAAATGTAACTAATAATAATAAAAAACAATAAATAAATAAATTGATAAATAAATAAATAAATAGAATTGAATAATAAAAAGTAAAACAAAACAAAACAAAAAAAATCCCTGCACTCTGCCCAAACATCTGCATTGACAGTCTGCAGGGCAGAGCCTTTCAGAGGTCCTCTGTGTCAGGCTCCTGACTTGTTCCCTCTTTTCTCCTTCTTCTGATGTCCATCCTCTTTGCCTTTCTGGATAGAAATTGAGCATTTTAGCAAGAGTCCTCCCTAGGGACATTTGCTCAACCATGTTTGTAGCAGCCTTATTTGTAATAGCCAGAAGCTGGAAACAGCCCAGATGCCCCTCAGTGGAGGAATGAATGTACAAATTGTGGTACATCTACACAATGGAATATTACTCAGCAACAAAAAAAACAAGGAAATCATGAAATTTGCAGGTAATCGGTGGGATCTGGAAAAGATCATCCTGAGTGAGCTATTCCAGAAGCAGAAAGATGCACACGGTATATACTCACTCATATAGACATGTAATATAGAATAAGCCTACTAAAATCTGTACACCTAAAGAAACTAAGCATATTTCTTACTTATTTCATGGATATCTTTGGAAATACAGGTGAACACCAATCCTCCAATGTTTTTGTTTTGTTTGGTTTGTTTTTTTCTGGTTCGTTATACCGTGAATACTTAGTTATCTAATGTTTTTTTGGTTTAAAAATTCATTTTCTTTGATATTTTGTTTAGATTCTGTAATATCACTAAGATATTGTATTATAATTTATCTACATACAGGTACACATTCTCCATTCAAAAGAAAAAAAAACAAGGGTCGGAGGTTTAGGGGAGACAGTTTTAATGCTCTTATAATATTAAATGGTTGTAGGTGCATTGGAGCTTCTCATTAAATATTCAATAAAGAGAGTCTAGGCTCCTCCTGATTCCATTCCCCTCCATCATACTCATTGCTCTTTAAAAAACAAGTGACCTAACTTCGTAATCATTGCTTGAATTTATTTTATGAGGGGAAGAACTATTGGTCAGTAAAAAAATTGTTCTGTACATAACTGTGTGTGAGACATATATGTTCACACTCGGAATGGAGAAGTCTATGGCTGTGGGAGAGGATAAGGATACACCAGCAGTTCTACCAATGTAACACCTGTCAGAACTGGATGGAGCAATCATGAGTGGCAGGAAGCCTAGGCACAGATGTTAAGAGAAGCTTAAAAAACTAAGGGGAATAGCTTCAGCTGAAATCAAGTTCACTAAAGAAAGAGTAGAAAGGGATGGAGAGTTGGCTCGGCAGTTAAGGGGACTTGTTGCTCTTTCAGAGGACCCAGGTTCCAGTCCCAGGGTACACAATGCCTTCTTCTGATCCCTACAGATACCAGGCATGCACTTGGTGCACATACATACATTCAGGCAAAACACTAAAACACATAAAATAATAAAATAACTTTTAAAAGAGGAGGGACTACTGAAAATTCTGACATTCTATTTTTTCTACGTATCTCTCCATATATATGATAAGCCAGTTGGTGATCTATCCATGGACTGTGTCCACTGGCCTCCTGAAGATTTGTAGGTATGCTGGTGGGATCAGAATGAAACAAAGCCTATGTTAGAGACAAAAAAGACTGTACATACTCTCAGAGCATGCCTTTGTACGCATATGAAACAAATCAAGTGTCTCTGACCTTGTAACTATCCATTTCCATTTCTCCAATTGGACATTCCTCTTTTGGGAAAACATTTTGTGAGTGTGTATGTTCGGAGATCTCTCCAGTTTACCCAGAATATGCTTCAATTCCCACTGACCCATTTTCCTCACTAAGTTATGATGAACACTTTTTTTAACAAATGAAAAGTAGTGCTATCATGTGACCCAGGCTTACCAGTTCCAATCATATAACTTAAGGATTCTACATCTTTTTTTGTTGTTCTTTTTGTTTTTATTAATTCAGTTTTTATAAATATCAGCTTATTCACTTTGAGGATTCTACATCTTACTATGACGATATTTGCACATCTATGTTTATTGTTACTATTCAAAGTAACTAAGAAATTGAACTAGCCCAGATTTCTATAGACAAATGAATGAACATATAATATGTACACACACAGTGAAATTTTTCTACCCTGAAGGACAATAAAATTGTAATATATTCAGAAAATGTATAAAAGTGGAGTTTACTCTATTAATAAATGCAAATCCCCTATGTTTTTCTTTACAGATAACTTAGATTTGCATGTATGTGCATATGCACATATCCATGTGCTGAAGCAAGAGTAGAAACCATAAGAAAGGAATAAGAGTTCTTAAGAATCAGAGCACAAATAAAGAGAGAGAAATGAAACATGTTGACATAAAAGCAAAAATAGGGTTATTACAAGGATAAAGGGACCAGTCACAACAGCTGAAAGACAAGGAAGAGAGGGAAAGGGAATCAGAGAAGGACAAATAAGAGCAAATTATGGAGCTGGGGAGGTGGCTAATGTTAAGAGTGTTTAAGATACAATATTGCCTGAGTTCACATTCCCAGCACCTACCTAAAAAGCTGAGATTAGATTCATAAACCTATAACTGAAGAGTTATGCAGCAAGGGTGGAGACAAGAGGATTGTGAAGCCTTGCTGGAGGACAATCTAGCTCCAGATTCAATGGGAGAGAAGACCCTGTCTCAGGGAAGAGTGTGGATAATGACAGATTAGGATAGTCAGTATGTTTCTTGTCTCTTTACACATGTACAAGTAATTGTCTATGCATATCCATGTGTGCATACAACAGACATGCACCAAGGGAGAGAGACAGAAAGACAGACAGAGACATAGCCAGAAAGAGAGAGATCATTCATTAAACATGTTTTAATAGAACCAGGCAATCTATAGGCTACCTTAAACTAATAATGAAAAAAAATGTTACATAGCATTTGTTTAAACAGTTTCCTTGTGAAAGAAAAATACATTTCTGTAAATTTAAATTCATTAGACAAACTAATATCTGAATAAGCACATAAAGTATTACCAATGCATAAAATTATAATTTAAGATATTGTGCAGAACCACTTCTTATTTCTTTCTAAACATACAGTAATCTGTGTTTCACACTAGCTTCAAATAGAATAAAAGTAAATATGTCTAAATATGGTAGAAATGTAACAGACTTTTGCTACCTACTACATGACCGAAAAAAAGATAATTTATTAATTATTAAACAGATAATTTATTAATGTGTAACGAATAAATCACAAAAATAATTACCATCATCATGCTGGGAAAGACTTGGTTGAGCAAACTTACCTCTTTGAAATTTTCATTCAAACAGAGAGATTATACTTTAATTTCTCTTTGTGTTTTTTCTCTCATATTTTGCATGTGTGTTTGTGTGAGAACATGTAGTTTGCACATATGTGTCTTCATGTGTTCTGGGTGCTCATTGCTGTGAAGAAACATATAGGCAAAGACAAATATAGGTAGGGCACCTTCATCAGTCACTCACCAGAGTATTTATCAAAGCAAGACCTCTCATTTGAATGCAAAGTTAGCCCATTTAGCTAGTCTTGATAGTCACCTTATGCTTGGGCATCTCCGCTCTCCACTAACTTCCAGGTGTTGAGCTACCACACTTTTGAAATGTGAAGTGGGTGAAGAACCTCCAAGCTCCAGTCCTCAGACTTGTGTGGGAAGTGCTTTATTCACTAAGCCACCTTCCCAGCCTCCTCTGAGCATCTTTTCAGAAACTAGGAAGTCATACTAGTTTGACAAAGCTTTGGGATAATCTTGACCCCCTTGGTCAAAAGTAGAGCATCCACTTTCAGCAAGTTTATGAAGATTAAACACTGAAGGGCAATTTTCCTCAAGGCACACCCTTCCGACTTTTCTCTTTTTTTTTTTTTAAATACCAAAAAGATATTTTATTTTCCATCAATAAATAGAGCAGTGAAGTGTGTAAATACTTCATTAAATACTTTAATCATCATCTTTTTTTTCTTTTTTTTTATTTTTCTTTTTAGTTACATTTTGTTAACTCTGTGTCCCAGCTGTATCCCGCTCCCTCATTCCCTCCCCAACCCCACACTCCCTCCCTGGTCTCCTCCCTGCCCCTTTCCAAGTCCCCTGATAGGGGAGGACCTCCTCCCCTTTCATCTGACCCTGTTTTATCAGGTATCTTCAGGGCTGGCTGCAAAGTACTCCTCTGTGGCCTAACAGACTGCTCCTCCCCTGGGGGGGGGGTGTCAAACAGCCTGCCCTTGAGATCCTGTTAGAAATAGTCCGTGTTCCCCTTACTTTGGAAAACTACTTGGTTACTGAGCTACCACAGGCCACATCCGAGCAGAAGTTCTAGGTTATATCCATAGATGGTCCTTGGTTGAGTGTCAGTCTCAGAAAAGACCCTGTGCCCAGATATGTTTGGTCCTTGTAGAGCTCCTATCCTTTCCACATCATACTAACTTCCCTTCTTTCATATGATTCCCTGCACTCTGCCGAGGGTTTGGTTATGAGTCTTAGTGTCTGCTTTGAAACACTGCTAGGTAGAGTCTTTCAGATGCCTTTTGTGGTAGACTCCTGTCATAAGTTCAATGCACATCCCATTTGTCTTTCTAAATGAGGATTAATCACCTTCGCCTGTGTCCACTTTCTTGATTATCTTCTTTAGGTGTGTAGATTTCATTATGTTTATCATGTCTTGTAGGTCTATATAAGCGAGTATATACCAAGTTTGTCTTTCTCCTTCTGGGATACTTCACTCAGAATGATCTTTTCTAGATCCCACCACTTGCCTGCAAATTTCATGATTTCCTCCTTTTTGATTGCTGAGTAGTATTCCATTGTGTAAAAATACCACAATTTCTGTATCCATTCCGACTTTTCTCAAACAGTGATTTACCTTGAAAACTATACATTAGCACAGAAGAATGTTTTTCATGAGGAATACTCCAATTCTTACCTGAGAAACAATTGCCTTTGGAATATTGTTGAAATTGACCAGGAAGCATTCTGCACACAGGAGCAAATTTATGAGCAGAAAGGATGACTTTTAAAAATTCATTTAGCTAATAAGTATGTATTACAAGCCAAATATGTGCCAGATACTCTAGGAGACTTTTGTGATATGGTAGAAACCAAATTCTATAATCGAAAACATTCCAAAGGACAGATGGGCAAAGATGTTACTAGTACAAAAATTCAAAATAATATTTTAGATGATCCTTCCCAATCATATTTAGATGATCCTTGCCATTCATATTTTATTATAATATTCTCTGCAGTGATGAAACAATATATTTTTTTCACTAAGGGGAAATAGTGTGACAGAATAATGCATTTAGAAATAAATTATAAGAGTGGTATTGAAATGATATACTGGGAAATTTTTATTTTGTTTAAGGATTTCTTTTTCATTATCTGAGATATGACTGCTATCACTACACTTGAGGCATGGGGAAGAAGAAGCATCCTTTGAAATCTAAGAAGTAAGAGGAGCCAAGAGGAGTCAAGTGATCCTCCATGAGTAAGAGTCTCAGACACTAGAAACAAGTAGAAGATCAGTGTGTAGTGTGCGCTTCTTCCAAGCAAAACCCATAGCTGTGGTATAACCTGGAGTCTGGCAGCTGAGCACACTGCCCAAAATCCAAATAGCCCCTGGGAGAGGACATGGATAGGAGAGTAAGAATGGTCGTTAATTTTGTAAGGCCAAAATCAATTGTAGAGGAAGATTCAGGAAAGGGACTTTACCAGGAAACCCAAGAATAAGAGAACATTCAGGCCTTTGGGAGCAAAAGCTCCTTTGTACGATTGTGAGAACAGAGACACTTAGGAAATAGCCTCTTGGTACAGGTATAATGTAAATATATACTACTAATAATTCCAAATCATATATCAAATGTGTTGAATGTGATGGGTTTTTTGTTTGTTTGTTTGTTTTGTTTTTCTAATGTAGCTACTGGAAGATGTTAAAAGATAGAGGTGTGTACTATTGCTGCTGAACAAGGCAGGTTTAAATAATGGATTTCTGACTCTGTAGAACTTGCACCCTTGGAGGTTTATGTGATTTTAATGTATCCTCAGCATTTATTTTCAAATAGTGAATCTGTCAAGCTGTATATAAAAATGACATTTTTCCAGAAAGTAAGTCGAAAATTGAGATTTCAAAAGATACTATAAAATAGAGGCAGAAATTCCAGCACTTCTCAAAGTCCAATAATTCCTCTGTTGGGCCAGTCTGGATAGTCTAATGAAAATATTTCTACCTAGCTTAAAAGAATCCGTTCTTCAAAGACAGGAGCAGTATTCTCAGGAAAGTGCAACTGAGGTCATAGTTAAATATTCTGTGAGGTTGAAATACAAGATTCTATTAAACGTGTGCGGTACTTGTTCATAAAATCCCAGTTATTATGGAGATGTTTGCAGTCGATGAGCATACTTCTGGAAAATCATCCGGAAGGATCTCAGCTGACAGAAAGCCTGACTTTGCTAGTATAAAGCCCTTGGATAATCACCAACACCACATAAAACTGGGTGAAGTGGTGCGCACCTCGAATACCAGTTCTTGATATGTGCAGGCAAAGAATGAGAAGTTCAAGCACATCTTCAGCTACTTAGGGCATTTGAGATCAATCTCAGTTACACAAGACCCTGCCTCCAAAAGTGAGAGATAAGCAAAGGAAAATCAGAGTGCTGACATAAGGAAATGCTGACGCTAATGGCTGCCTCTTGAGTCATTTCCCTAATTGTGGCGAAGATACAAGGAGTAAGTTTGAAGAAGCCATCTGGAAGACAAGCTGTAAAGCTGTGGTTCACTGTCTGACAATTGATTTAGTTTAATATAATTTATACTTCCAGATCTCAGGTTGAGGCTTAATTCTTCACTTAAGCTACATGAACAGATGCACTCTGGGAAGAACTTTCTGTGATTATCATGGCAGATTCCTGGTGACATTAATAGCATCATTCCTGTTTTCAGGATTGGATTTTCCCCCAGAAGAGCATATTGTAATGGCAGGAGCCAGGCTTCTCTTATCACTACAGGAATCTGAACACCTCATACAGGTGTCTGCTTTTTATTCAGTATTATGCTTTCTCCAGTAGTTGAGCATACTACTTTAGGACCCTGTTCATGGGCATCTCAACTTTTCAGAACCCTAAGCCCAAAGCAGTCTCCCTTCTTATAAATCACACCATCTCCCCATAGCTATAGGTAGCATACAATAAGAATGAACACCTCAAGTGTGGTCCCTAGTAAAGGGAGCAGGGCCTTTCTCTGGCATGAACTCATTGGCAGGCTCTCTGATCACCTTCCTCTGGGGGATGCAGCCTTGCCCGGCCACAGAGGAAGACAATGCAACCAGTCCTGATGAGACCTGATAAGCTAGGGTCGAATAGAAGGAAAGGAGGACTTTCCCTATCAGTGGACTAGGGGAGAGTCATATAGGGAGAAATGGGAGGGAGGGTAGGATTGGGAGGTGATGAGGGATGGGGTTACAGCCAGGATAGAAATTGAAAAAATTGTAATAAATGATAATAATAAAAAAGAAACAAAAAAGAATGAACACCAACTTATGTTGAGTAGTAATGTATTCTACATAATATATTATTAATTTTATATTCATTAGAATCATGGACTACTAAAGCTGGCAGAAAAAAAATTAAAAGTGAGACTTTCATCTGCATTCTTTATAGAAGATAAAAGATGGTACAGGTCTGAAAGTGTTTGCCACTCAAGCAATAGACTTGATATTAATCCACAGCACTGACTTCAAAAGCTGCTGTCATGTGTGTGTGTGTGTGTGTGTGTGTGTGTGTGTGTTAACACATATTTATAATCCCAGCACTGTGGAGGGGCAGTCAGGAGACTCAGAAAGCTTGTAGTACAGCCAATGAGAATTACTGAACTCCAGGTCCCAATGAAACACTGTGTCTCAAAAAATAAGATGGACGGTTTGGAGGAACAGCACCAGAAGCTTTCACACGCATGTACCTGTAGGAGCAATCATGAGTACAGCTGCACAGGACCTAAAAGAAGGCAGGCAGGCTGGAAGCAGGGACTAAGAAAGAAGGAGGAAGGACAGGACAGCATCTTGAATCCATGATTTCATTCTCACAGAAACAAAATAATTTTCACAAAGTGCATGTCTCAAAGGAATGCAGTATTAAACTTCTTCCTGGACTAGGTGAAATGCGTGGAACCAGAAGAACCTTAGCTTCCAAATTCTGCTTCCTGTGGTCTGGATGAACCTACTGAGATTCATAGCAAGAGGAAAGGGCTCCAGAACAGTCTCTATGAAGTTTGACTGTGCTGTGCTTAAATGAAAGATTAAGGCTTCCTCACATAAGCTCAGCATACATACATGACCCCGTGTCATCATGATGTAACTTTATCTTATTCATTGTAATATGAGGATCAGGTGGCACTGCTCAGCACTCTCCTACCCTTCTCCACCAGCAAGCTCAACAGTGGGAACAGATGCTCACGATACATAACCAGCTCGTTCAAGAGCACAAGTGTGGTCATCAACTCCGTATGCATTACAAGTAACACAGGGATTTAAAACGAAAACCAAGAGAATCAGTTGATTACAGTTTTTATTAGGTTTATTAAAAATGTAACTTTGTGATAAACGATAAATTAAAAGCATTAGAATGCGTTTGTATACTTCTATTTAGTCAAAGCAACTATAATCAATAGTAAGTACTCAGCAGAATTATAAAGAGTGATACCCGTGTTCTCTTTTTGGTTTATATTTCATGTATGCTTACATAGATGCACAGATGTTGCCCTGTCTGACTGTGCATTTTTGCGTTCATATATGTTAAAGTCAGAAGTCATTATCATGTGTCTTCCTCAATCACTTCTCTACTTTTTATTAAGTTATTATTTATTTTTGAGACATAATATATCACTGAAGCTGGAGCTAGATTCATCTACACTGGCTGGCCTCCAGGCTACCTCAGATCCTCCTGCCTCCTTGTCCCAGTGCTGGAATAACACACTTCTGCACCAGACTCTTTATAAAGTGCTGCAGCAACAAATCAGGTCGGGAAACAAGTTTTCTACTAACTGAGCATCTCCCCCTACCCTCTACAGACTTTGTAATCAAATCTCATATGGGTAGATCATCCCAAACACCTTCATTTAAGCCTCCTTCATTGAAGGAGTTTCAGAATTTCAATACAATCATGTAATTTTGAGACTCAAAGTAAGATGATCAAATCTCACTTAGAAAGACAAATGTGATGGATATTGGATATAGGCGAAAACAAGTAACAGGACAGGAGCCAACCACAGAGGTCCTCTGAAAAACTCTACCTAGCAATATATCAAAGCAGATACTGAGATTCATAACCAAACCTACCGCAGAGTGCAGTATGAAAGAAGGGGGAGTTAGTATGAACTGGAGAGGACAGGACCAAATATATCTGGGCACAGGGGTCTTTTATGAGACTCTTTCTCCATGTATGGAGAAATACTAAGGACCATGTAAGGACCATGTATGGATATAACCTAGAACCCCTGCTCGGATGTAGCCCATGTTGGCTAAGTATCCAAGTGGGTATCCTAGTAAGGGGAACAGAGACTATTTCTGACATGAACTCAATGGCTGGCTCTTTGACCCACCCCCCACCCACCCCCGAGAAAGGAGCAGTCCTGCTAGGCCATAGAGGAGGGTTTTGTAGCCACTCCTGAAGATACCTGATAAACCAGGGGAGGAGGTCCTCCCCTATCAGTGGACTTTGAAAGGGGCAAGGAGGAGATGAGGGAAGGAGGGTGGGATTGGGAGGGAATGAGGGAGTGGGATACAGCTGGGATACAAAGTTAATAAACTGTAAATAATATTTAAAAAATAAAAATAATAAAATTCACATTTAAGTCAATGGTGATGAAATATATTTTAGAGCCAGGTAAAGGGCACAGTGGGTAAAGTGCTTGCTTCATAAACATGACAACTTGTGCTCAGATCCCTAGCATGCATATAAAAGCTGGGTATCAAGACAAACACCTTAAGAGGGGACAAAAGCAGGCAGGTCCTGTGGGTTTACTGTCCCATCCATCCAACTGATAAACTCTAGGTTCAGGGAGAAACACTGTCTCAAAAATAAGGTAGAGGAAGACATTATTAACATTATTAACATGTGCAGGTCATGCCCCACACATGCACACAGTAATAACACAAACACACACAGAATTATCTTTTGAGACATTTGCTTTCCATACAAATAAGTGTATGATTATATTTAAATTTTAATATGTTCAGTATTTGTTGCACATTTATAACAAACTTTGATAAAATTTTCTACATTAATTGTATTAAATTACATAATTTCCATTGAATTTAAGGACTGATAGAACTTGCCAAACTAGTCAGGTGAAATTGTGATAAAAGGATGTTAAAGGAGCTGCTTTTCTAAGCGCTGCTTTTCATTACTGGACACGACAGTTAAACTGTGATTGTGTTTATGACTTCTCTCTTCTGGAAAACTAAATGAATGGTGTGGTCTTTGTGTCAGAGGCAGCCTTCATTATGTGTTACTAAGCTCTTAGGAGACCAGTGCAGGGGCTGAGTTGGCGTGCTGAAAATCTTGAGAAATGTTGGTCTTGCCAGCTTTTCCAAGTATCCAAACCTGCCTTCTTAAGACAGGTGTCAGTGTGTGGAACATACTTAGTGTGTAAAATGCTGTAGTTTTGAGCCTGAGGGCTGTTAAAACAAAGGAAGAGCTCAAGGGGAAATAAGAAATAAAGATTAAGTATTTCTAGTACCATGATTTAAAAATTCTATCATGTTATTGGAGATTGTAAAATATTCCTATTTTAAAATTCAGATCCCAACTTGCTGCTTTTAGAAATTCCCCCAGTAATTGTCCAGTGAATCATGAACTCACCCAGACAGTTTCCTCAGGCTGTATTGCCAGTCTGCTCAGTTGATTCCAAGAGCTCTACAAATCGAAAAATTGTTCCATTTACTTCTCTGCTTTTACTGCAAAGAAGATAGCCAATTTCTGGTCTGTCTTGAACAACTCTGAGAAAGAAGGCCTTGTCACTTTATGATTCTAATCTCATGATTGATTGTGTTTCTCCTACTCAAAAAACTTCACGTTAAAAGAAGATAAGGAAAGAAACTGTGAGTCTGTTCTACAATACTCGATGGACCTATATCTACACTATTTGGAGTACAACCCATTAGGCCTATAATGAGTAGCTGGACTCAGATGCTCTTTAGTGCCCTGTAAGTAAGGTGCCATCACAGGAACGCACATGAGAGAGATGGCTGTTGAGCCTCAGAAAAAGAGGGCAAAGGGCACTGCTATATTCAGGAATATTGGATCTCTTTTTACTAATAATCTCTTACTCTGTTTTGTTTTAATAACACTTGGGATCAAACCTATATAGCTTTGGACACACTAAGTGTGCATCACACACTGATAATCAGGAGCACAGTGAGTGGCCACTTCATTATTAATTCTGCAACAACTTCACAACCTTAGGGGAGCTGTTGGCTTCATGCCCAAATGTGAGAGGTAAGACATCATTCATTCCAGAAAGAGCTGTGACTCATAAAAGCATATGGAGCAACTTAAACTCATCGCAGACGGACAAATATTAAGCATTGTATACTTTCTATTTCACAATGTTTTAGATTTTTTTTTTTAATTTAAGAGAAGAAGAAGAAAAAAAAAGTAGGTCCAATAATGCCTACCTTTCAGGAAGCACACAATTAACTCTTCCATAATTGAGACTATAGTTATTGTTACTAAGGTAATAACTAAAGATTGATGCATTTGGGGGTTACAAGAGAAGACAGAGTCCTAGGAGAAGGAGTAATCTGTGCTAAAGGTAAGGTCTGTTGTTTACCCATTTCGTCTCATCTTAGGTGACTAAAATGTCAAGCCTTCTTTGATGTTTAAAATATCTTGGGCTGTGGACTGCAGACGTGTGTATGCTCATGTGCACATACATGTTCATGAATTTTGGTGTGAATATGTATAGGGGTCTTCAAACCTCAGGTGTTATCCTCAGGAGTCCTTTATATGTTCTTTGAAACAGGGTCTCTCACTGACATGGCACACAGCCCGTAGGCCAGTGAGCTACAGGGATCCACCTGTCCTCCTCTCGTCAGCACCATTCACCGCTATGTCTGCTCCCCTGAAGTTAGTAGAGTTTTATTTCACTTAGGAGACTTTATCAGACAGAAGATTTTAAGAATTTCATCAAACACAGTAGTGCATATTTAGGATCACATAACTGCACACAGACACACATAAACACACACACTTGTATATGCACATATACACACATGCATGCATAGATACATAAGAGGAAACATATGAACTTACATTTTATAATGAACCATTGGCTTAATGGAAATAAGTGAATTGGAATTGCAGGCATTTAAAGATAAGTAATAATAAAATAATAATAATGGAACAGTAAACACAATTGTCTGTAGATAAAAATAAAATGTAAATAAGAATAAACTACGACCCAAAATATTTCCTAAAAAAAATATCAAGACTGAATTTTTAATGAATAGAATTTACCTCTTAAATTATATAAACATTGAAAGGGCTAGAAGAAAATCTTTTAGAGAAAAGACTAAAGAGTTGATTAGGTTTGTGGGTTCGGGGTTAATTTGTTCCTTTTGTGTTGCTGTGTGAGAGTGACAAAAAACATGCCAAATTAACTTAAAAGGGAAAAAAAAGTTTATCTTGTCCCATGGTTTCAGAAGATTCACTTCACAGCCACTTGGCGGCATGTGCTTACGAAAAACACTACAAGAACAGGGGTGTGTGGCAGAGGAGAGGCGTTCAGTCCATGGATGACTGGGAGGCTGAGTGTGGGACCCCCTCCACAGCTTCCTGTGTCCCCTTGAGAAACATTATCATGAGGGAATTAGTAGGTGTTAAGTACACACCACTAATAAATATCACCTTTAGTTTTAGGGATCAGGTCTGTAAGTTTGCTTTGTAAACGCTCCCTGTGATGTTCATGTTTTTTCAAAGAAGCAAATGTTTTGAGGGATTAGGCCAGTTTGACTACTACTTAGCAGTCCTTTGACTCAACTTTGCTGTTATGGCTACCTCAGCAAAAGTGTTGTTATACAGGAGGCTGGATTACTTCTACATAACAGTCACCTTGAATATTGCAGCGATGACCCAAAGCAATGCAACCTTACAACTACCTGCCTGTTTAAGAAGGTACAGCCTCAGAGTGTGTGTGTGAGTGTGTGAGTGTGTGTGTGTGTATAAAATATATATATATATATATATATATTTATATATAACTATGAAACTATAAATATATATGTATATGTATATATACATATATGTATATATAGTTTTTACCGTGTCTCCTGTCTAAGCCGTGGTGAACTCTGGGTGATCCTGAAATCATTGTCCCATCTGAGATTGGGGACAGACTACAAATTGGTGCTAACAGTCGCAGCCATGCCTAGTCCAAAACAAATGCCTCAGTGGCTATAACTGGTCCAGAACATACACCTGAGAATGATGGAAATGCCTCTTCTCAGGTTGCAGAAACATCCTGTTCTTGTTCACTGGGTGAGGCTGTTGAGAGACAGTCTGTTAGGTTCCTGATTTTGCTGCCTTAGGCCTGATAAAATCTTCCTTGAGAAGAGAGTCTATTCCTGCCTGACTTTATCAGTTAATTCTTTTAAAATAAGAAGGAAACAACAGTGACATCAAAGTGGTAGTGACAACAGAGGCAGTAAAAAACTAGTAAAGGTCTCTGGTTGAACAGTGAAAGCAGCAAGGCAGGGGGCTGCAGGACAGGTAAAGACACACCTGGCCAGTAGTTCAAAAAATACCAAGGACAAATTAGAAGGGTGTCAGAAATAGAACTAGGAAAAGAATGCAGAAAACTAAGACTTCAAGAGGATAAAAGGCTTAAAGCAATAAGGAAGATAAGTTGCAGTTCCTGGTCATTTAAAGTGATTCAGAAAGCTGTTATGCCTCTTGGTGCAGGGACTTGGGTCCTGGTCAAAGCTTTAACACAAACACGTTAGGGGTTAAGAAATTTTGACTCCACAGCCTAAACAGTGACTGTAAATACCAGCTGCTGTTAGGAACTGAAGTATCCTGACCTCCTGCCTCCTACAAGTCTATGACAGCTGCTGTTAGGGGGTGAGGAATCTTGCTATCTAAGCCTGTCTGAATATTGTAGCATCATCTCAGCTGCTAACCTACACCGGAGCATTAAGACAGCTATGCCCATCAAAAGACTAACACTAGAAGGCATCAGCGGCTGCTTCTGACACTCTTCTGCACTTTCTGCCTCCTACTGCCAAACATCAAGGGGGACACAAGCTGCTGAGGACCAGCACTTGAGGTGCAGCCTTTATGCACCCATTTCCCTGTAAGCAGAAGAAAGGAGCCCAGCCAGCTGCTTGGTGACAAGTCTGGATCTCAGCCTATGGGATGCTGCCTCCACAATTCAAGATAGCCAGCCTCCTACTTAGCTCATCTTTTCTGGAATGTTTTATTAGATGCACTCAGGGGTCTCCAAGCAATTCTAAATGCTGAATTTAACCCTGAATTCAAGACGACAGGAAGATTAGGCATCACAACTGCAATTGCATATTTCACAGGTTCAAAGACAGATAAAATAAAAACAAAATGTTTTTTGAAAAGAAGGGCTGGAGAGATGGCTCAGCCATTAAAGGCTAGACTCACAATCAACACAATAAGAAATGGAAAGAACATATTCTTTCATCTTTCATCATATACAAATATTTTCTTAAATTGAAAATTAACATCTAAAATACCAATTAAAATTGTTACACAAATTGATTACAAATATTTTGTACTTCTCTTTTACACACATACATGCCCCAAAAGTCTGCCCAACAATTATTTATGTTTTAGTTATGCTTGTTTGTTTCATACTTTCTGTTGGTATACGTGGGACTTGGTTTCTGGTGCTTTGTCATCAGGAAGCTGATAATATTCTTGCCACACATGGTACTTTAAAATCTAGAAACAGTACATTTCTTTCTTCTTTTTTCGCTCCCTCCTTCCCTTCCCTCCTTCCTTCTGTCCTTCCCTCCAGATCTCTCCTCCTTTTTCATGCCTCTTCTTGATGCACAGTTATTCTTAAAACAAACTTTCTTTTATTGCATAATGTCAACCAACTGCAGTGTATAATAATAAGTATTGGGCGATGCTAACCTGGGCCGGGCTCAGGTTTAAAAGACACAGTTCAGGCTTTATAGACATTACCCATCAGATTTTTTTCACTTTCCTAGCATCTTTAAATTCAATGTGTGCTAGGGAAATGTGACTCATTCTGATGAGTTTTGTGTATGTGTACATCTGGGGTCAGTACTCTCTAAAATAACAAAATTTATAGAATGAATCTCTCTCTTTCTCTCTCTCTCTGCATGTGTGTGTGTGAGTGTGTGTGTGATTTATTGGAATGACTTACTAGCTGCAGTCCAGACCATCCAACAGTGGCTGGCTGTGACTGGAACGCCCAAGAATCCTGTACTTCCTCAGTCCACAAGGCTGGATGTCTTGACTTGTCTTTAGTATATGTTGGAATTCCAAAGACATAACCTCCAATGAGAGTAAAGGAATGATGTGCTAGAAAGGAAAGAGTGAGAAGGCAAGAAGCAAAATGTTCCTTCCTCCATGTCCGTATATAGGCTTCCAGCAGAAGGTTTGTCCCAGATTAAATGAGTGTCTCCTTTAATCAAGATCCAGGTCAAAGATGCATGTATTCCTAAGTAAAGGTCTGGACTAGAAGTGAATTCAGAAAGATAAACACAACACCACAAAAATAATAATCTCTCACAGGTGTGCCCTTCATTTCTGGATTGTTGTTCATTCCAGATGTAGTCAAGTTGACAACCAAGAATAACCATCATAGTGGGGTAAGGGGGCAGGGAGAGAGGGATGGGGGAGGCAGGAGAGAAAGAGAAGAGAAAGAGGAGAGAGAGGAGGGAGAGAGAGAGGGGAGAAAGAGAGAGAATATTGAGCCAAAGTTTTAAGTGGGTAAGCACATTTTTTAAGATTGAAAGCTATTCAAAATGAACTTCCATTTCCTTACTTTTTATAAATTGTTTCATTTTCTCTTTCCATCTTGATGGGTAATATTTTTCAAGGTTATAGAAACCTGCTCTGCTTTCTTTTCCTTCCTATATTAAGCATGTATATTTTGCTTTCTTATATTCTCCAAACTAATTTTGTCAGAAAAACAAAACAGGACGTCTCTTCAATATACTACTAGAATAACACCTGAAATTGACCATTTTCTCAGTTGTGTTGTGCTGAAGGGTGTCTACTCAAATATTTAAATATCTGAAGTCCTTTCTCACATGTGCAATGAGATACGAGAATATCTGTGATTCTTTTGATTCTATAGAATAAAACCATGGCAGTAAAGATATAATGTAGATATACTTGTGTATTTGCCTGAGAGGACTGCCATGCTTTTGGTTATGAAGAACTGACTTAGATTTTTTCTCACTAATGGCTACATTTGACTTGAGATAATTTTCATTTATTCTAACTTAACAATGCCTAATCTTTAAAGTAGTTCATCCTAGTTGGAAAGCCTGTGTATCCCTGAATTATTCTGGGAGTGTAAAATTTCAGTGACAGTATTTTATGAAGATAAACTATAATTTATTGTTCGATAATTCTACTTGTGCAGTAAGACAGAGATTAATGACATAATTTATTGCATATCAATTTATGCATAGAGGGAGAAGTGACATATTATTTAATCATAATTCAGTTTATTTAATTACTACTGAATTTTTCACTTCACTTTTAGATCATATCTGGTAAATGGATTTTATCTAAAATATCTAAATTTTAATAATTTGTATTTTCATTACAATAGAATTTTTAAAACTGTTGTCATTTGTTTAGACAAGTCTCTTTGATGGACAATTTTATCATTGATTTAATTTACAATGTCTGAATTTTTAAATGTTTTTTTAAAAATTTTATGTATTTATGTGTTTCTTTGTGAGTGTATGCTCATTTTATACCAGTAGGTAGATAAGTTGCAAAAGAGCATCAGATCCTTTGGATTTGTTGCTACAGGTAGTCCTGTGGTACCCAATATGGATATTAGAAACAGTCCTCGGTACTCTGTAGTATTAGGAAATGCTTCTAACTGCTGATTGCTTTAAAAACTATCATTTTATATCATGTTTATTATTATAAGATTTTTCTTCAAGATTCATTTTACTCTCTCTCTCTGTATGTGTGTGTATGTATGTGTGTGTATATACAACTTGGAGGTCAGAAGACACCTTTCAGGAATCATTTCTCTCTTTTCACCACATGGATTCCAGAGATTGAACTCAGGTCATCAGGCTTGTCAGCAAATAGCTTTACATACTGGGCCAACTCACCTCTTCCCTGACTTATTCTTAGAATCATGCATATCCTTTCATTAATATCCTTTATGATTTCTCTTGATCTATTTTTAGTGTAATTTGTTTGGTTTTAATTTACTACTACTAATGATAGTAATGATGCTCTAATATAAATTAAATAAATTTAATTAACTTATAATAATCTCTATTTTGAGAGAGAGAGAGAGTGTGTGTGTGTGTATGCATGTGTGTGGTGTGTAGACTCACCCATGCCACAGGACACATGTGGAGTTTATAGATAGTTTAGTGAAGTCCTTTCTCTCATCCACCTGAATATTGAGTGGACACAGGTCTTCAAAACGGCATAGCAATCACTTTTCTCTTCTGAGCCATGTACGGGCCTGATCTTCTTTTTGATCTTCTTTTTATTTTCTTCAGGTAGATACTTAACACACAATTTGAAAAATTTTGTAGCATATACACTTAAGGCTAGAAATTTCTGCAGATAAAAGTTTCTCCTAACTTAGTTTACATTTTTTTTCTATCATTATTTAGTAAAAATACTTGGTAATTTAAACTTAATGAGTTTACTAAGTAAAAACCTATAAGATTTTACATTTTACATTTTAGTGAAGTAAGTGTGAAGATTTTACATTTACAGGCAAATAATAAAGAAATGCTAGAAGTTAGCATACTCCCTTGTCTGGTCCTGCCTATATTCACATCTCCTTCTTATGGAACATTTGTGGGAACTGAAGTACTACAAATGGAGCTTTGATAAGTAAAGTTCATAATTTAACCACATGTCTAGCTTTGTGTAATTTTATGTAATTCCATCTAGTATGTCACTAGGCATGCAGTCCCTTAATGTCCCCTTAGATTTCATTTGGAAGTTTCTTAGACTTCCGTTGTTTGGATGACCTTGAGAGTTTTGGGCTGTCCTAATCAGGAGTCTTTAGTAGCCTGGGTTGTCCTAATCAGGAGTGTTTACTAGCCTGGCCTTCTCTGGGAAAGGCTGTGATCTCTTTGTCAGAATTACAGTTGAGTTAGGAGATCCTGAGGAAAATCACAGAGCTAAAGCATCATTTTCACAATACTATGTCAGAGGAGCATTCTATCAATTTGATTTATAACTGATGACATTGTCCTTTGTGCCTGGCTGTCCTTTGTGCCTTTGCTGGGCCTTTTGCTTCACACTTATTTTACTAAAATTTCCAAAAGCAACACTTCGAAAAAAAGTCACTAGAGCAATATATGTCTAAGGAAATTTCTCTTAATAACTATTACTTATGTGCACTTCAAAATCCAAATTATGGACAGCAAATGTAACCCATAGACTAGCTTAGTCTCCATGTAGGTGCCCTAGTAAGGGGAGAAGGGACAGTTTCTGACATGAATTTGGTTGCCTGTTCTTTGATCACTTCTCCCTGGGGGTTGACCAAGCCAGCCCACAGAGAAAGAAGATCTAGGAATTCCTTATGGGAACTGATAGGCTAGAGTCAGACAATAGGGTAGAAGAACTTCCCTTATCAGTGGACTAGGGGAGAAGAATAGGGGAGGAGGAAGGAGGGAGGGTGCAACCAAGAGGAAATGAGGGCCATTGCTACAACTGGAATACAAAGTGATTAAATCATAAATAGTAATAATATCCAAATTATTACTAGTTGTCTTTTATGTGTTGGTGTGCATGTGTGTGCATGTGGATGCAGGTGGGCGTGTGAGTGCAGGTACTTATGTATTTGGACATGCACCTGGCAACCTTAGCTGTTGCTATTTAGACCATATTCACCTTGATCTTGACAAACAGGTTCTTCTCCTGTCCTGGAATTTGCTAGGCTGACTAGACAATAGGCCCAGGGGTCCCACCTATATCCACCTTTCTCCCACTATTGAAATCGTAGGTTAGCATTTTGTTACCCTACCAAGCTTTTTCCCATGTGTTCAGGGGATTAAATTCTGGTCATTATATGTGCAAAGAAAATAATAACAAAGTCATCTCCCTTAATCTGTATTTTTAATTTGTTGCTCATTTTTAAACTGCAGTAAAGAAATATACACTTAGTTACATCAATTTCTTGAAATTGCAGGCTTGTTCTTATCAATTGTATAGATAATTAAGAAAAATGTTTAATACAATATTATAATTACATGTATCCTCTAATATGAGGTCATAAAGTGTCACACGGACATCAAACAAATGTTAATCATGTCTTACTCTTTACTCTTGTCTTTTGTAGAGATGACTTATTAGACATTTCTTTTTATGAAAATAATATTGAGCAAAAAAATGACATTGAATTTAATGGGTAAATGAGAGGCTGGAGAGAAGTCTCTACAGTGTTTGTTGCTCTTCCATAGTTTGAGGCTCAGCATTCCCATTGAGCAGCTCACTTCCACTATAACTATGGTTCCAAGCTGCCTAACTGCTTTTTCTGGCCTTCATAAGCACTTCCATATACATTCACACATGGATACACATAAATAAACAAATAAATACTAAAAATACATCTAAATAAATGCAAATATGGAATGAATATTCATATATTCTTACCAGTACAAATAAATTACTGAGTAAATGTGTTGTGGAACAGCCTCTTCTAGGAGAGTGACAAGTTACTTGAGTCTACATCCTTCCTTAGAGCAGGTGACACAGCTAGAAAAGCATGTATTGGACAGATTTTATGATCTAGTTATCAAGGTGACATCAAATGTAGTTTCACAGTTACAGTGGTGACAGTATGTATACATGCCTTTGATAGAATGCTTGAGCTTACTTCTTCACCACTGTGTCCTTCTTCTCAACTGTCATGAAAGAATATTAGTCAAGCATGAGAAAAATTCTGGTCTGATTTCAACACTATAAAATTCTACACTATATCAGGCTACTACATGCCAGCCTTATCAGTCATTGAAATACGGGAAGTCTAAGAAGTTGTCAAGGTCAAGAAAACCCTAAGGAGCCAAAATGAGGAATTCTAAAGAGAAGTGCCATTGGCATCCCTGAATCACAATCAAGACCTCACGAAAAATCTCAGGAAATCTGAATGCTCTGTGGCTCTTATTTTTACTACTAGTTCACTTATTCTAGCAAAAACAGCATTGTAAAATTTCAAGATACAGGAAATATCTAGAACGCATTACAAGGTCCACAAATACACTCAATTAAAACCTTCTATATTGGACTCGGAGATGGTTCAGTTAGCACAAAGTGCTTGCCTTGCAAGTATGAAGACCCAGATGGGAGCTCCCTGAACAAACATAGACATCTCCCCGTGCAGCAGTATATGCTTTTCGGTCTGGACTTGGGGAGCTGGAAACAGGTAGATCCCAATAATTCACTGACGACCCAGCCTGAATCTGAGAGGTGTGTTCCAGTGACAGACCCTGTTTAAAAAGGGATCTGGAAAACAATGAAGGAATAATACCAGAGGTTGTTCTCTGGTTTACACATACAAATACACACACTAACATTTATGTATGTTCTTGCAACCTGGGGCTATAGAAGACATACAGTGCCTCATCCGGGCCTCAAGGCTTGGACTGCAAAACAGTTATTATAAACAAATAAGTGATGGAGATTCAA
The DNA here is from genome assembly GCF_907164565.1 of Psammomys obesus. NCBI lineage: Eukaryota > Metazoa > Chordata > Mammalia > Rodentia > Muridae > Psammomys > Psammomys obesus. Next base: position 55,045,015 of record NW_026585504.1, on the reverse strand, counting down.
AAAAGAGAATAACAGAGCAGTGCATGTCCTATGAAGAGAGATGGAACTGGAGGCAAGATGGTGACAGGTGAGAGTGAGGGCTAACGTTGAAATGCTGTCATCATCTACTATGGTAGGCAGGATGGTGTCCAACTGCCTAAAGCTTATACAGTTGCAGATTCAGCCCCCAAACCTGCCATCCAGCTGTGCAATCCTCCTGGTTCTTGGTATGGAAGGAGGGTGGAGATGAGGAAACATTTACTTTCTGGATTGGACTTCCTTGAAGCACCACTGTGGTCCCTGATGCCACTGCAGGGCATTTTGGTATTGGTGGTCTAGGCTGCAGTCCCAGGATGCAATGAAGCCTGAGATCCATGTGGACATATGCAATCTGTGCCACTGCCTTAGTGATGTCCTCAGGCTTTGCTGCCTTGGTAGCCATGCTGATGTGATTGGCATGTGTAGCCACCTGAGACCATCTGTGCAGCTGCTGAGGGCCATGAGTAGGTCAGTTGTCCTGATACTGTCAAGTGCTATGTTGATGGCTGTGGCTGGTGTTACTGTCCATGATCTGGACTCCCACCTGAAGCCAAGATGATATCTGCAGGTGCAGGAGAGCAGGCTGTGCCCCTCACCTGCCCACAGTACTCCAGTTCAGATAGGGTGGTGGTATGGGCACAGGAGATATGGCACCGCACAGCTCTCCTCATCTCCTCTGTTGATGGCTTCTGGAGTGGATATAGCCATAAAAATGATTCATCCTCCCTAGGAGGGCTGGCCAGTAAGAATTTGACCTTGCTCCAGTAAGTATATGTAGATGGACTTACTATTTTTTCCCTTCTTACTTCTTTGTTTTTGTTGGGGCAGGTCACAGGGGAGGAGGGGCAGATATGGGAAGATTGGGAGGTAGAGCAATCAGGGTACATGATGTGAGATTCCCATATATTCAATAAAAAGTAAGTACCAATGACACATCAATTCTAATAAAAACTCCTTCTTGAGAACTTGAGGTTAGTAACAGGGGAAGTGAACACTAAGCATCTGAGAACTCTGGACTATTTTTACTAAGGCTTAATCCATTCTAAATTTACAGTTAGGGGATGGCAGACAACTCAGCAAGTGAGGGCACTTGACACCAAACCTGAGAATGCGGATTTCATCCCAGGAGCTCACGCTGGGGAAAGGGAAAACCAACTTTTGGAAATTGTCCTCTGTCTTGCACAAAATAGTCACAGCATGCATATTCATGCACAAATAAATGTGAACTTTCAAAATTGTAGTTTAAAGGTTTTTTTTCTTATTTGTCCATATTTGAAAACCCATCTTCTTGTATCCTTTCATTCTGAGAACTGAGAACATTTGTACTTTAAAGCAATTTCAAAACTCTATCACGTATTGTATACATATGAGCTAATGCTCAAGGCACCAATTCTAAGTTTTGTAGGCAAGCACCATAGGGCTCTGGCAAATATGTAGTGGTGCCCAACTTAGGTCTGCCTGGCATTTGAAAAGAAAAAAATCCTTTAATCATTGGAATTGCTGTTTGTCATATTTTCTATTAAAATCAAATCAAGCATTAATACATCCTGATACTTACTAATTAGTTTTAAGTGTATTAATGAGTGAGGCTTTTAATATTGGTGGAAGAAAACATCTGACACTGTGGGAACCCTAAAATTTGGAATTATCTTTGTGCCCATCAGTGCACTACATAGAATAATGGGGATGAAATGAGTCTGATCATCTATGGTAAGAAAGAAGGCAATCCTATTCAAGGGAGCAGGTATTGTGGATGCTGAATGGGTCTGACTTGTTCTGTCTGCTTTTCCATTTAGTAGTTTGTATCTGTGGATAAGTGACAAATCTCATCAAATATCACTGAGCTTTCAGGTACATAAGGACACCTAGCTTTTATTTTATAAGCTACAAGATATTAAATAATATACTAGCAACCATCATTATGAGTAGGACAAATAAGAACCTTCAAAGAAATGTAAATTTCACTTATGTTTTATTGTGAATTATTTAACAAAGCTTCTCTACCTTAATCAGGATTCAGTAGCATCTCAAATAAGTAACAGAAGGGTAAGGGATAAGCTACCTTCTTGTTGTAAATACTGATAATTTTTAAACAAAGGTCAACGTGGATGTTTTCTTGCAAGACATCATCTTTCCTATTTATAAATTATAACTGGTCTGTAAAATGTATTTATATATGATTTATTATTACATATTTGTATAATATTTACAACATTTACAGAAATGCTTTAAATTAAATGCTTCTCTACCAGGCTGGGAGACAGCTTAGTCAGCAAAGCAGTGACTTGCAAATGTGAAGACAGTGACATTGGGAACCCTGGACCAGCAGGATGTGGGCATGCATGTGTGTGAAAGCCCGAAGACAACCTAGGCTGTTTACTTTGATTTTTGTTTAGAGACACAGTCTCTCATTATTCTGTAATTCAGTGTGTAACAAAATCCCTTACTTTTTTTTTTTTTTTTTGTATGTGCTTTTATTCTAGGAATCTAAGTCAGGTCTTTATCCTGTCAAGACAAGACCTTTACTAACTGAGCCATCTCCTCAGCTGTAGATATCAGTAGAGGTGTCTCCTCGTAGGACCTTCACTGAACCAGGATCCTTTCATTCAACTCAGTGTTCTCTCTTCTCTCTCTTTCTATCATCTCTCTCTCACACACACACTTTCCCTATTCTCTCTCTCTCTCTCTCTCTCTCTCTCTCTCTCTCTGTGTGTGTGTGTGTGTGTGTGTGTGTGTGTGTATGTGTATGTGTGCAAGTGCCCACAAACTCTGGAACTGGACACTGGATACCCTGGAGATAAAGTTACAAGCCATTACAAGCTGCCACACGTGAGTGTTGAGGTCCAAACTTTGTTCTTCTCTAAGAGCATCAAGTGCTCCTAACCCCCCAGCCATCTGTATTCCCTCATTTGTGTTTTGAGGTCTGATTTTAAACACATGAAAGAGTGTTGCCCTCTATTTCTTCTCTCTGTTGTCATGGCTCCTGTTCTCCCATTGTTCTTTTCTTCTCATTGCTTTTTTTTTTTTTTTTTTTTTTTTTTCTCCTTTTTTCCCTTTTTTTTTTTCTTCTCTTTTTTTTTTTTTTTTTTTTTTTTTTGGCTTCACCATTTCCCCTTCCATCTGCAAATAAAGTACATTTTCTCAGTTAAAATGCTGGATTGCACAGAATTTAAAATTGGGCATTTTGTCCCATTTTTAAACATGATCTTCATTTTCAAAATTCTAAGTCATATCTTTTTTTCTGATAGCTTCTGAAAGTATTTTCTCCCAGAGACCACTGTGCTCTGGACCTCAATTCAACTATTCTCTCTCAGCAGAGCAGCAGCATCTGTGACTTTTTTTTTATGTTGCTCAACATTTATTTTCAAAAGCAGTTTCACCTCTCATAAGATGAGGATGGGTCTTTTCTTTTACACTATGCTATACTTTTCACAGGTTTGTATTTGTGTTACCGAAGTTTTGCTATATTTAAAATGACTCTCAGGCATTTTATTCTTCGATTGAAGAAAATCATTTATGTACACATGAATGGTAGTATTATAACTGAAATGAACTCTTATACTAAAACATAAAATGAACCCATTTATTAATCAAAGAACTCAAGCGCTTATTATTATAAATTATGAAAGCCCCAGATTTTAAAATTTAAGTCATAGGGAATAATTTCCAAGTTATCCAGGTGCACAAACAATGCTCGGATAAGTGTTCCAATTTGCTTAGTTATTGTCCCCTGCATCAGCATCAGTTTTACCCAGAAACACCCTCTTAAGCCATGAGAAAACTGTAATACCATAATATTTTACACATATTATTTCCTAAGTACACATACATATACCCCTTTCACACCAACAAGACATTTACCGTCATTTCCAACCCCTTGTGCATTCTGAGTACCCAAAGCTCAAACAACCTGAGCAATAATGCAAGGATGAGAAAAGGGTACAAAGAATTTAATTCCCAACTGTCCAACTGTAAAATTTGCACAACTGATATCATAAAATATTGTCTTTAACTCTGAGTACTTTAAGAACCACTTCACCTATTTGTATGTTCAGTGAAATCTCCTGGGATGAATGGGAATTTGATGTAAGGCTGAGCTGGCCTTATGAGCAGTACAACAGAGCTCCATCAGCTCAGCATGTGGCTGCAACTTCCTGCTCCTCCATAAACACAGAAGCCCAGGCATGTCAGTTTGGGAGTCAACATCTTCTAAATGGAGATGGGCGCTTTGACTTTGGCTTCTGGTCACAGAAATTCCTTACTAACTACTTTTAGATTCTTGCAAATTAATTGGGAGCAATAAAATGAAGCTTGGCTTTATGTTCATTTTGTGGCTTAAGAGAGTGTTTTATATTTGAAATATTAGACTTCCTAAAATTTTTATGTAGGAGGATTGCCTTTCAAGAAGGTTTTTTAAAATTGGAAACTCAAATATTTGTAACAGTTCCTAAGTTCTGGATTTGTAGAATTTCATTGCTCTTTATTTCTCCAACTTCCTTTTATCTATCATACTTTTATTTTAATTGAAACAATTTTAATAGTATTATAAATAGCCACAGACACTTATATGTATGAAATTAATATGCACATTTACTGGATAAGGTATATGTATTTCTACTATATATTGATATGAATATGTGTATATTTATGAACACAGAGGGAAGGAGGGAAAAAGGAATTATAATATGCTGTGCCTCGAGCTGTGATTGTGATGCCTTTGCTTTCAGTGACCAGTTTTAAACCTGTGCCCACAGAAGTATGACAAAGAGCAACAAAATAAAATTATTTAATAACACTTAATGGTTAAAATGATTATCTTTCCACATTTAGTCTTAAAGAGACACATTTGTATTAATACATTTCTGAAAAAGCACGTTATAAAAAGATTGACCTGCTCTTTGATCACCTTCCCCTGAGGGGGGAGCAGCCTTACCAGGCCACAGAAGATGACAATGCAGCCACTCCTGATGAGATCTGATAGACTAAGATCAGAAGGGAGGAAAAGAAGACCTCCCCTATCAGTGGACTTGGGGAGGGGCATGTGCGAAGAAGGGGGAGGGAGGGTGGGATTGGGAGGAGAGGAGGGAGGGGCTTATGGGGGGATACAAAGTGAATAAAGTGTAATTAATAAAAATAAAAAAATAAAAAAATTCTTTTTAAATAAAATAAATCAAATAATCCATGGAAAATCTTATTTTCTGGAGAAATGTCCGTATGTATATGAAAATGTGTGTGCATATGTGTGCATATGTGTGCATGTGCCAGCGTGCATGCATGCATGTGGGCATGTGTGTTCATGCATGAGTGTGTGCATATATGTGTGCACAACCATTTAATGAAGCCAGAAATGATTGTCTTGCTGTGTGTTCTAGTTTGCTTCTCTGTTGCTATCAAGTTATAGAAGACAGAGTTTTTCTTCGTTTGTGGTTCCAGAGGGATAGGATCTGTAATGGTGGCAGAAGCCGGAAGCTAGTTGATCACATTTTCTCTCAGACAGAAGAGATAGAAGAAATCACAGGAAGTGGGGCACAGAAGCAACCCCATAATATCCACTCACAGTGACATACTTCTTGTGGCAAAGCCTCACCTCCTCCAGCCAAGCTCCTCACAAAGATCCCATAACCTCTCCAAGCAGCACTGCCGTGTTGAGCATCTGCTGACACATATGACACTATGAGGTACATTTGTCTTTCAAGCCACCACATTTCTATAGTGACAAGGTTGAGAATAGCCTGAAAGTTTACTACTTGCAGGTAAAAAGCAGGCTCTATGAGAAAAAGTTCTACCCATTTCCAGTCTCACAATGTACACAGTAGCACTGGCACAGCGTGAGTGGAGAGGCTTAACAAACTGCAAAACTGTAAGGAAGAGCATAGGGTGGGCAAAATTAGGTGAAAGTAATTGGGAAAGGACACCAGAAAGCAATATGGCCCTGGGAAATATCTTCATCCTTTGTCTTCATTGTTTTTAAATTTTCTTCTTCTTCTTCTTCTTCTTCTTATTATTATTATTATTATTATTATTATTATTACTATTAATTACACTTTATTCATTTTGTATCCCCCCATAAGCCCCTCCCTTCTCCCCTCCCGATCCCACCCTACCTCCTCTTTCTTCATGTATGCTCCTCCCCACATCCACTGATAGGGGAGGTCCTCCTCTCCTTCCTTCTGATCTTAGTCTATCAGATCACATCAGGAATGGTTGCATTGTCTTCTTCTGTGGCCTGGTAAGGCTGCTCCCCCCTCAGGGGGAGTTGATCAAAGAGCAGGCCAATCAGTTTATGTCAGGGGCAGTCCCTCTTCCCATCACTATGTAAGTCACTTGGACATTAACTTGCCATGGGCTACATCTGTGCAGGGGTTCTAGATTATCTCCATGAATAGTCCTTGGTTGGAGTATGAGTCTTTGAATTTTATGTAAGAAGTGGGAAATAGCAAGAGCTGGAGAGGACAGGAACTCCACAAGGAGAGCAACAGAACAAGAAAATTTGAACACAGGGAACTTTGTCTTCATTTTTATTTTGAGGGAGAAAGAAAAGAAAAGAAAAGAAAAGAAAAGAAAAGAAAAGAAAAGAAA
>NW_026585504.1:55018549-55038408 GCF_907164565.1 Psammomys obesus | reverse complement strand
AAAGAAAAGAAAAGAAAAGAAAAGAAAAGAAAAGAAAAGAAAAGAAAAGAAAAGAAAATTCAAGACACATGGAAATGGGGTGCTACAGGAATGAAAAGTGTCCTAAAATGAACCCGAGGCTGTCATATGCAGATTTCCATCAGGCCACAATGTTTACACATGTAGAACAATGCCTGTGGATATCACCACCATCATCTTAATCAGGCAGAACAAGTGGAAGCTGTAAAATTGCAATTTTGGAAACCTGCAAGAAGTTCAAGTGCCAGGCAAATGCAAGATGGCAGCACAATCAGAGCCATTATTTCCAAGTCTACAGTAATTTCTACAAAGCTGTGACTGCCATTAGGTCTAACAAGGGAGCAGAGAGCAGGAGTCAAAACAAGCTTGAACACATGTCTGGTAACGCTTGTATGTTTCCTGATGCTGGTAACTGAAGTGAAGACTCAGCAGTCAGCAGAGCACAGACATGACTAAATTTATCTAATCAAGTGAAACTCAGACTAATTTGTGATTTCTGTATGTGTAATATCATTATCAACACCTCCCAGACCTGTTTTCCTGGGAGTCACAGCATCAGAACTGTTGAATATGTCTTAAGGCTTAGGAGCAGCTGGAAATGAAACTTGCTCCTGGGACACAAATTAGTTATTGACAAGCATTCAACAGTTACGGAGTACTATTTTCTCTAAGCAGAGACTTCCAATACTTTAAAATATACCTGTTAAATGACTGCACTATTAAATAACTACCTTAAATACACATTGTGTATATCTATACATATATGCAAATGTATATATATATGTATATATGCATGTATTGTGTGTGTATTTGTGTTTGTGCGTGTGTATCAAAGTTTCTGGAGGTTACTCAGGCAGTGAAGTACTTGCTTTGCAACCACGAGAACCTGAACTCAGATTCTCAGAACCTGTGTAAAAGCCAGGTGAGGTGGCCTCAATCAATAATCTTGCTTCTGGGAGGCAGAAATGAGAGAATTGTGGTGTTTTCCTGCTTTACTTGCTTAACCTAATTGATCAGTTCCACATCCAGTGAGAGACTCTTCTCCACAAATTAGGTGGAGAGAAACATGATTTTGACATCTATCAGCCACACCTATGCATACTCACGTGAACACACATGAACTTGCACATGACTGTATACATAAGCAAATATGGTACATAGATATAAAAGAAAAGAAAAATAAGTTAGTAAATCAAATCCACATATATGTCCTGAGAATAGGCCATTGCATTATTTCAAGGCTTATTTTTGTTAAGTGTATGAGTACTTCATCTCCATGACGGTCTGAACACCATGTGTCTGTTCAGTGGGAAAGAAAAGGGCTTCAGATCCTCCAGAATTGGAGTTTGGAATTATACGCAGTTGTGGCCCACCATGTGGGTCCTGGGAATTGAACCCCAGATCTCAGAAAAGCAGAAAGTGATCTTAACTACTGAGCCATCTTTCTTTCCCCTATGGTGATTTTCTCTTTGTGCCCATGTCCTGGAATGAGCTTACTCAAGTTAGAATGACTATGGGATCAGGAATCAATATAATTTCATGGGGAAACACTTATATGAGATTCCTTCCAGATGCAGCTGTTGCTATTCAGGACACACACATACATGCACACTCACACACACAGACTCTCTCTCTCTCTCTCACATACATACACTTTTTCTCCCTCACACACACATTCACATACACATATGCACACACAAAGACACAGAAACACACACAGTCCATGTATATGTGTCTGTATGAATTCACATATATGTATATGGAGAGACAGGGAGTAAAAGTTAGTGAGAAAAAATGCTTTTATAAGCATTCTAGAATAAAATCATCATTGTGAGAGTTGTTCATTGACAATATAACTATCGTGACACATCTGGAGATTGGTTATGCCGAGAGCAAACTAAAAGTAGATTCCACACTACTGGCCTTTCTGGTACAACACAAATGAGTGCATTCTTGCATATGAGAAGATCACTAAATAGCACACCAAGCAAAGCTGATACTGGACCACATAAAGCATTTAAACAAGAAAGCATACCATCAATATTTGTTGGTGTTTAAAAGAGGGTGTCAGCAGTTCTTGCTTCAGCAGAGCAATGACCAGCAGAAGAGGAGGCAACTTATCTGAACAGACCCTGTGGGGCCAGAGCAAGCCATTTACTTCACCTGCGAAGACCCTGTCCTCTACATAGAGGGGAAGATGAGGTGAAATCTTAGGGAACTGGGCTTTTGTTGTTGTTTATTTCAAATAGATGGCGAGGTGACTACAATAGTCTCAGGTCTGTGACTTACCTGTCTTTCTATCAATCAATGGCATGAAAGGATAAGAAATGGTACATTGTAAGTAATAAAGTAAAACTTTTTCTGGTTACAGAATAAATTTAAAAGCTTATGACTGTTTTGCTCATATGAAACATTTACATGTCCTTTATGTCTATTATATAATGAAATATTTATTGTTGTGTCATACATGAATATATCAGCCAATATTGTTTAATATAAAGAAATCATAATTACAAATATTAACTGGTGAAAAACTAATCAAGCAAACAAACATCAAAACAACAAACCTGCGGAAGAACTAGAGCTGATCAGCTGAAACTGTAGATATCAGAGAGGGATAGGGTTTGTTAAAAAGGATTCATAGCTCTGTACGAACTAAGGGGTGCCCAAGGTATCCATTTTACTGACAAACATGAAGTTGATAGCTCAAAGTAGCATGAGATTTGGAATCAACCACATCTCTGTTCAAATATAGTTTCATCAACCCACGTGGCTTTGTGGGTTGAGCTTGAAATAGTCAGATTCCTTATTGCTGTTTGTAGTATTATGAGGCTTCATGGTAGCAGGCACAGCCAAGTGAATTATGCATGGCACATATTGGTATCTGAAACTTTTACTTTACCTACGTCTTTGTTTATTTGTTTGTTATTTCATTTATTACAATTTATTCACTTTGTATCACTGTTATAGCCCCCTCCCTTGTGAGCCAAAACACGTGGGCATACCGGGGGCCTGCAGGGACCAATACTCCAACCAAGGACCATGCATGGAGAAGACCTAGAACCCCTGCTCAGAGGAAGCCTATAGGCTGCTCAGTTTCCAAGTGGGTTCCCTACTAAGGGAATCAGACACTGTCTCTGAAATGAACTAAGTGGCTGGCTCTTTGATCACCTCCCCATGGTGGGTACAGCCTTGCCAGGCCACAGAAGAAGATGATGCAGCCAGCCCTGATGAGACTTGATAGGCTAGTGTCAGACAGAATGGTAGGAGGTCCTCCCATATCAGGGGACTAGGGAAAGGGCATAGGGGAGAAGAGGGAGGGTAGGTGGAACTTAGAAGGAACTGGGATTTTAATGAGCCTTGTTATAAATATGAGCACTGAAGAGAAAGTGGTTATGGACTTGTCAGAAAGGAAAACAAAACAAAACAAAAAACAAACAAACAAACAAACAGACTGGATATTTTGGGCCACATATACTCTCCAATATAACAGTTTTGACATTTTGTTACATATATAATGTTCCATGGATATTAGGCAGAAATCTCTGGAGGAACAACACTGACAGAATGAATGTGTATTGTATGCATGCAAGTCAAGGTGTGTTTGCTGAAGTCAGAGAATGATTTGCAAGAGTCAGTTTTCTACTTCTAAATATCGCTCCTGGAGAACAAACTCTAGAGCTACCAGGCTTGTCAGCCTGAGCCATCTAGCTGGCCTTGGATATGTGTTACAAAAGAGGATCGGGTAGCTTGGCTTACATGATAATGTCTTGAGAATCAAAAAATGTCATCAGCACTCAAAAGAAGCTAAGACTCTGTAGCAGATTGGTGCATGACAGTAGAGGCATCAGAATGCCAATCTATCCCTGAAGTCTTGAAGAATTTCAAGGAGGTACCAGACTTCAGCCCATGCTGGAAGTCCACATAACTGGATTCTGGGGTCAGTGAAGGGCAAGGATAGCAGGATCACACCACCAATGATGGAACAAACACACCCAAGGGCTGTGAAGGTTGTGGGTAAGTGGCCACTCTGAGAAAGGGGTTTCTCCGTTATTTAGTCTTTCCAAGAAATGCCCCCATCATCCAGATTAACTATCCCAAGTGAAAGGTTTTATGCTCCTTGACACAGCTATATAATAATTCAAATATTTTTCATAAATAGTTCCAATACGAAGAGATAACGACATGACTTTAATGGAGCAAGCATAAGTGGAGAAATCAAAATTATATAGTAAATTATACCACATACGTGTATACGTGCATATGCACATAGGAGGAAGCTATTAATTACAAAATATAATAATATTCAGAGGAAGTTGCTAGTGAGAAGCTTGGAAATACAGTTGTTCTCTTATTACTGTAATTGGATATGAAGTCTATAAAGAGTACAATGTAGCTCAATTGACAGTGCCAATGAGTGTGTATGAGGCCCTGGCTTCCATTCCAGGAATCCCCAAAACTGAGTATGGTGGCACATGCTTGCCATCACTCACGTGTGAGGTGGAGGCAGGAAAATAAAAATGTTTAAGATTATTCTCAGGTAGCCAGTTCCAGGCCAGCCTGTGGAAACCTGTTCTTAAAACACAGACACACAGACACACACACATACACACAGACAGACAAATAAATAAATTAAATAAATAAATAAATAAATAAATAAATAGAAGAATTTTAATTCAGAGCATGGCTGCTCTGGCAAGAGACCACATACAAAGATATTCTAGGTCTGTGTGATCTGACTGGTATACAGACAGGGCTTTAATCCTGAGAAACAGAAGCAAACATATCTCTAAGTGCAAGGCCAGCCTGGTTGGTATAGAGCAATTTCAGGTAAAGTAAAGTTTAGGGTTCAGGTCTGGTGGTACTTGCCTTTAATTCCAACACTCTTGAGACAGAGGCATGCAGGTCTCTGAGTTCTAGTAAGTTTGGTTGTGTCAGTGAGTTGAAAGGCAATACAATGGAGTTTAATTTGTGGGAGTTCAGTTTGTATAAGTCACAGGAAGTTTTACCTCAGGAGTTTTAAAGAGACAGGTTGAAAAGAGAACAAGCTAGACACAGGGAGATACAGAAGGAACCAGAGAATGACAAGGAGACAGGGGATTAGAACATCCTACCAAAGTTAGTATGAGGTCAAGTGGAGCTATTCAGTGAGAAACAGAGAAACCACATTGAGTCTGTCAGCTTGGAGAGGAGTTTGAGCCAGAACAGCTGAGTTAGTCCAGCCAACAAGAGTTCAAGAAGAACTAGAAAGGGTTTGTTTATTCAGCAGTCTCAGAGGCTGAAAACATTCTAGGCCTAGTTTAGATTGTATGGAAGGATATAAGCTTCCAGGAATAGGCTTAGGTTAGCAGGCAAAAGGAGTAAACCTCCAAGATGACAAATGAATCATGTGATTATAAGTTACTTAAAGAAAAATGGATGGTTTGAGGGCTCAAGTCCATCATCTAGCTCTTTCTATCCACTTCCCGACTAAGACAATGAAGTCCAATAATGTACTTGAGCCATAGTTAGCAACCCCCAAAAAACCCCAAAGCAACACCTTTATGTTATGTTACTTTAATTTATTCCACACACTCAAATATTCATCAGTAATTAAAAAAAAAAAAAAAACATTTCCAGTTTAGTCTTTGAAGATTTTAGGCATTGAAATAGAATTAAAACAATGTGACCATTTCAGTCTTACATGGTCTGAACACTGCAAACATTGTTGTCTCTGTTACCTCTTCTACAAGGAGCCTGTAAGGAAATTGCCCTGTGGGAAGTGGGCCTGGTGAATCAATGCAGAGATCATCATTTATGCCAGATGCAATGCTGCTGCCCTGGCTGTAGGCGCTGTGACCTCCTGGGACACCTGCAGCGGTTAATTAGCACACAGCTGGTCATAATTAGGAGCAAAAGGTGACCAGAAAGAAATTCTCAACAGTCTTGACAGAAACATTCTGGAGTGAAACTGTGTGCTTGAACAAGTGCATTTTTAATTGAACTTGAGAGATAGAAAACTTTGCAAAGTTCGGGGTGGCAGGTGAATGCAGGATCACCGAGAATGAGAGACACACAGGAAGACTAATTGTAATAAATTGTGCCAAGACAGGGATTCAATTCCTGGGTATCATCCCACTGAAAAGAACGAAATTATGCTGTACAGTGAGCTGCCTTTTCAGCCTGCTTTTGGTATCAAAGGCTTTCAGAGGAATGACAATGAAAAGCAAGAACACTTACCTACTTATTTAGAGCTAGAACAATAATAAAAATTATTGACAATAACCATTCCTTAATCACTTCCCATGTACTTTCTCATCATTAAATTCTTTATTACATCTCCACAGCGATAACAAAAAGTAGATATGATGGACTACATGTAGGTAAGAATAGCCAAGATCTCTGCATTAGCTGTCTTGTGGCAATGACACAATTTTTTAAAAAATGACAAGAGGGGATTAGGGAGGGGGCTACAGCTGGGATACAAAGTAAATAAAATGTAATAAATAAAAATATTAAAAAATAAGTAAATTGAAGTAAGAAAATGACAAAAGCAGCTTAAAGAAGGAGTGGTTTAACGAGATTTATAGTTGCGGGGTCAGTCCTCCACGAAGAGGGAAGCCAGGCAGCAGGGTGTGAGGCAGCTGGTCACATTACTTTGCAGTCAGGAGGCACAGAACGACCATGCTGGCCCTCAGCTTGATTTTTCCTTTTTTATTTATTCTGTCCATGGGATAGTACACCCTGTATTTAAAGGGGGTGTTTCCTGTCCACATCATTCCTTCTGGAAGAATGTTCATAGATACACCTAAAAGTGGGATTACACAAAGATTCTAACAGACATCCATCTGACTATCAAGATGTATAAGGAACAACCATTATACATCAGTGGATCAAATTAAACTTAGACCAATGGCTTACGCTTTCATCTCATCCTTTCTGGATTTAATACTGATCTTACTCTACTTTCCAAAGGAATAGATAGGTTTATCAGTGGCTGTCTCATTTTAGCTCAGTTCGTTTCTTTTCCATAAATGTAGCATACAGGCAAAGAAAAAAAAATATAGGCTGCAGAGAAGGTTAAGTTGCATCTCAGAAAGGTGAAGAATATGAATGAATCTCGAATCGTAGAGACTGATTCCAAACAAAAGCAGAGTATACATCTCAAGAATCACAAACTCAAGATGTCATCTTTACATCCATTGGTGGATGTATTCATCTGTTCAACCTCTTCTTCTGGCTCTCTCTGCTTTTCTGCTCTTGCTGTGTTTGTATTACTGTCTCTTTCAGTCACTGTCAGCCTCCCCAAATTGCCTCTGTGGTAATTCACTGTGTATGGATATTCTAGTGAAATTAAATTAACCAAATAAAGAACAATGAGATGTGTGTATGCTTGATATATAGATGCATTTATGAATATGTGTATATACATAAGTATATATATATATATATATATATATATGAAACTTTGCTTAGTATGAGCACACAAAATAGTCTACAATATAACACTGAAAATTATTGCGAGTGAGGTATAGCAGTAGGAGTTTGAGACAGATGGTCACATTGTGTCTCCATTCAAGCAGCAGAAAGAGACGAATGCTGAGTTTGCTCTCTTTTTTCTTTCTCATCTCTTTCTCTTTCTCAAGGTGCCTTAGACCATAGCAGCTTGAATGGTACCAGCCAATTTTAAGGAGTCTTTCCACTTGAATTCACGTAGCCTGAAATCTCCTTCTCAGACATGCTCAGAAGTTTGTTGACTTTTGTGATTCTGGAATCCTGTCAATTTGGATGCATTGTTTTGTGTAAAATTATAAACACCAGATTTATAATTAAATTAAAATAAAACAAAAGTTAAAATAAAGCTCAAACCATCTTCCTGCTTAATCTCTTCTTAGTATAGATATTTCAGTATCTATGTTACATACCGGGTGATAACAACAAAATAATCATCCTGCAGGCAGTTAACTATTTCTGTCTCTGTGCATTTGTGTGTTGTATGCAAGCTGGTGGATGTGAGTATGGGTGCTTGCATATGAGTGTTTGGATGTGCCCACCTGTGTGTGTGTGTTTGTGGAGTCCCAAGGAGTATTTTATTGATGTGCTCTCTTCCTTAGATATAAGGTCTCTTACTGAACAAGAAAATCAGTTTGGTCTGGGAGAACTGGCCAGGGAGCTTCCAGTATTCAGGGGTTATAGATAAATGTAGCCATGCCCTTTGCCTGACATTATGTGCACATGCTGGGGATTCACACCCAAGTCCTCATGCTTTTACCCACTGACCCATCCTCCAAGTGCTGAGAGGTCAGTGTTTGGTTCATATTTCATACCAGAACATAGTTAGTTGTTCTCATCTTCCTTCACACTCACTTCTCAACTCCACCTACTTGTATTTTAAATTTTTTCCAAGCTAAGTGTTCCAGTTCGATCCTGTAAGACAAGCATGATAAAGAAGAAAAGAAAATGAGAGTAAGTGCATCATAAATTGGAGTCTATGTAACTGGAATTTGCACAGTTTATCTTGTGAAGCACAGTTTATATTTCTGGGTTTAACTCTCATATAGAGATAAACCATAAAGAAGATACACCATATAGAGATAAACATATAGAAAAAGTAGTTTGGTATAAGGCTAGTTGACACCATATATGTAAATATATAAAAAGGAATAAGATGAATACACCTATTAAAATAGTATGGGAAAATGGATACTTTATCAAATGAAAATAAAAACTCAGCTGACAAGACTTTAACAGAGGAAATGAAGGAAGACTGTGCATGCACCTTTTGGCAACACAGTCTCTGGAATAAAACAAACAGGGTCATTTAAATAAACATACTGCAGTGTTTAAGACTTCATTTCTTTCCCAATACTTGCAATTACATAGTAGAACATCCTGGCCGGAAGCCATAGATCACTGTGATATCCAGGATTATACTATGAGGGGCAGCATGGTAGCAGCATAGCGGAAAAAAAAAAAAAAAAAAAAAAAAAAAAACTAGTAGGAAAAGAAGAGCAGACACCTTGCTAGAAATGCTTGTGAATTAGAATTTCCTTCCTGTTGCAAACAGAGCAGCAGTGAGTGTGGGCATGGCAGTGCAAGTACCTCCGCAGTTAGTCTTGGGGTCATGCCCAGAAGAGATAGAGGAGGCATAGCTAGGTCATTCAGAGTCATCTTTTTAGTTTTCAGAAACCTACATACTGATTTCCCATGTGCCTTCCATGTTTTACACTCCAATCCAAAATGTTCATGTATTTCACTTTCCCTAAATTTTCCCTCATTTGTTACTTGAGGCTGCACCCTTGTCTGAGGAGCTACTAGCAGTTGATGGCTGCTGAGAGAGGAAGAGCCACTGTTCTTTGGTGGGGCACAGAGGGGCCACTGGTAGCTATCCCTTGGATCATGGACAGACGGACAACACTAACTGAACTCAGGTGGATTGTAAAAAGAAAATTAAGTTGGAACACATCTGTGTGTGGGAGCCTAAGGAATTTGTAGCTGGTGGCAGGGATAGGTAAGATCGAGGTACATTGGTTCCACATAGGCAAATTTCACAGAATAGATAAAAATATTAACCAAAAAGAAATTTAGGTTAGTTGAGTCATAGGATAGAGGATAGCCCCCAAATTCTTGCCAGTGAAATATTTTGGCAATCAACTTTGTCACATGGAAATCTTTTTTTTTTTTTTTTTTTTTTGTCTTGAATAGTCTTCCTTTACTATATGACTCATGATTCAAGCATGGATAATGCTTGATGTTTTCCAAGTGTTTATTAAAGCTACACAAGCAACCAACTGCCTTCACTCAACACTCCTTCACATACTGGCTTATTCATACATCTTTAGTGTGTACCAAATAAGCAATGAATATAGAGATACGGAAGACCCTGGAGGCTTCATAGTGGACTTGGGAAGCAGACAAAGAAGCCAATACAATAAAGGAGTCATGAGGGTAACCCACATATAACTGCAGGAGTTCGATACCTAAATAAAAAAAAAAAAAAACTGAGAAAAGTTTCGTGGAGAAGTAGGAATCCTGGCTGATATTGTAATTCATTTATATTTATTTTAATATTAAATTACACTTATAATTTATTTTATTTGAATACAAATGTATGTATGCATGTGCGTGCACTTGTCTATGCATGAAGAGGCCACATGATCACATCCAATGCTATCATCAGTCATTTCTCTAACTTTTTTGGATAAGGTCTCTCACTCAACTTGGAGCTCATTGTTGTCTAGACTGGCTGGAAGCCCTGAGGTTCCATCCATCCCCACCACAACCATTGCTGGATTGGAGTTATAAACTGAAGCCATCACACCTTGTGTTTTCCCCCCTGAGTTCTGAAGACCCAAACTCAGGTTCTCATGTTTACACAGCAATAATCTCTCAAACCAAAACATCTCCTCAGTCTCTCCAATTAACATTAATTGGTAGAACATTAATTAAACATTAAGAACAATGTAAGTGCTTTTTCTTTCTCCTGGGAATAATGAGAAAGCCAGTAACACAGAGCACACAGGTTATGTCAAAGATCTGAGTGCAGCTATGCTGTGCAGGAGACAAAAGCTCAGTGATAAGGAGCAGCCAGAAGCAGCTGCACAGTCTTCAGGTTCTCTCCATAGTTCACCTAAATAGTCCTCCTTTGTGTTGACCTGAGATATTGTGTTACTTACAGAACATCTACATATGGAAGAGGTTCGGAGTCATGGGCTTTTTGTGATTTTGTGAATCTCCTCACAGCCTGTACTGGTTCTGCTAATATAATTGTGTGCTTCAGAGACACTAGATAATGGGGGACATACGTAAATTTTAGATTGATTCCTTTAGGTTCTTGTGCAGGTAACTATGGGTGCTGTGAGTTCATGACTGTGATAACCATGTCCTTTCCAGAAGTCAGGGTTTCCTGGGCCTGTCTACCTACCAGCTTTCACCCTCTTTCTTGGAGTGGACTTAAGGAGCTGGCTTCTCACTGTGAAAGGCAGGAGCATATTCACCTAATTATATTGCAATTGTAATGATTGTTTTAGTTTCTAAATATCTTTTGTGTATGTAAAGTTCAGGAAACTTTTTTTTTTGTTCATGGTCTGTAACTTGATGTGTAACTATTTTTTTCTAAATGTTTTCTAGGCCACAGAAGAAGACAATGCAGCCATTCCTGATGTGATCTGATAGACTAAGATCAGAAGGAAGGAGAGGAGGACCTCCCCTATCAGTGGACGTGGGGAGGAGCATGCATGCAGAAAGGGGAGATAGGGTGGGATCGTGAGGGGAGGAGGGAGGGGCTTATGGGGGGATACAAAATTAATAAAGTGTAATTAATAATAATAATAAAAAGAGGAAAAAAGAATATCATGAGGGAAACACAGGGAGAATACAAAGTGAATAAAGTGTAATTAATAAAGAATTAAAAATAAAAATTAAAGAAAGAACTTCAAGCCAAACCAGGAATAAGGAAAAAAAAAAAATATATATATATATCATGATTTTTCTTAAGTAAAATAAGTCATGAATTATTTTACTAACATAATTCTTAATTTATATGTCAAATATTATTTTATCTTTTTAAAAAAATTATAATCATTTTTTATTTACATTTAATTTTTTTCTTTCACAATTTATTCATTACATATCCTGATTGAAGCCCCTTCCATCAGCTTCCCCAGTCCTATCCCTCCCTCGCTCTTCCCCTCTCCCTTTCCCCTAATCCACTGAAAGTGGTAGTTCTCCACTATTGCCATCTGCCCATAGCTTGCTAAGTCTCATCAGGACTGCCTGGATCCTCTTCCTCTGTGGCCTGGCAAGGCTGCATCACCAGGGGTGAGAGATCAAAGAGCAGTCAACTGAGTTATGATAGAGGCAGCCCCTGATCCCCTCACTCAGAAATCCACTCGGACACTGAGCTGCTAAAGTTTTGTTATAAATTTGTTTCTTGTTTCTTATAACATAAATCTATATCTTTTGTGTTGAAATTATAGCTTTTATAAAGTTTGCATACATAATTTCCATATTTATTTAATTGATACCACATAATGGGTATCATCACAAATGATCAGAAATTTTACATTGTCTTTTCTGATGATGAATGCCATTTCTTCTATACTGTATAAATAATATTAGATATTTCTATTTATGAACATGAGAATTATTTTACTCCATTAATACTCTTTAGTTTCTTTTAATAATAATAACATTTTATTTTCTGAGACCTAAGCTCCTGCTATTTACTTTAATAGTAATTATACTGTTGTTTTGGTGCTTTTCTCAATTTAATTTGTAGCTGATTTGTTTTTGATATATAGAAATAAAACAGAATATTGATCTTAAGTTTTGCCATTATACTAAATACTTTAAAATACTACAATTTAAAAACTGTATTTTGTATTTATTTACTGTATGTAATTTTGTTTGTGTCAGTATATGTCACAGTGCACTTGTGGAGACCAGGGGACAGATTGCAGGAGTTGGTTCTCTTCTTCGACACCTCCGAATTGATATCAGGTCTTTAGACATATGGAAGGTATCTTTAACTGGATGAGCCACCTTATTGGCCAAAACTCTAATCACTTCTAAAATGTATTTAATTTTTTTCCTTATAATAATTATAACATTTGTGGTTAGAGGCATATCATTTTCTTTCTAGGCAAAATTTATTTATTTACTTATTTTTATTTAATAATTTTCCTGGATAGATGTTAACGTAAAATTTTGAGCATCTGTGGAGAGAGTGGGAATTTTGATTTCAATCAAAGACCAATGCTGTGTTTTTTCGAGTAATGTTAGTTGTAATAACACCTTACAATATTTAACAAAACCAATACTTTTAAACCTATAAATGCATATTTATGTAATTTCATTATAATAAATGTATGAAATCCAAAGTGATTGAAAGAATGTTAATTTGTAATTACTCATCATAGCACCAATTGTATTAAAGGTCATCAACGATAGTGAGTGATGCCACCAGTATCATCACCATGATCATCTTTACCACCAGCATCTTGATTATTATCATTCACTCACACCATTATCTCTGGAAAGCTCAGTCTCTCTCTCTCTCTCTCTCTCTCTCTCTCTCTCTCTCTCTCTGTGTGTGTGTGTGTGTGTGCGCGCGCACGTGTGTGTGCACGCGCGTGTGCGTGGCTGGGATGGGTAGGGAGCAATATTCCTTGTCTTCATGGAGTAATCATTGTTCTTTCCGGGCACTAACTCCATTTTATTTCACCACCACATCTAATCCTGCCGTGATTGCTTGTGTAATTAAAGCTTACATTGTTGAATTTCCATCATCATAGAAGAGCAATGTGCCCAGCTGATCATGTCTGTAAACAACAGTGATGAGTACTGAATATTTCAGTGTAATAAATTTGCAGACATAGTCCAATTGTCCCATCCCATCCTCCATCATGGAAATGATGCCTATGCTGCAGAGATTTTCTCTCTCTTCAAAAATGCCACTCCTATCCTGGGCACATGCAGAACAGTGGTACCTGCTGATTAATTTTATGCCATATTTTTCCACAGAAGCAATTTGACTTTAGACATGTAAAGTCTTATTAAATGCATATGTTAGAAGGATGACAATTAACCCCATTTCAGAATTGGGGAAATGACTCTGCTATTGAGGACATTGTCAGAGGCTTCATAAGATTCTTTCTTTTCTGATAACCACGGCATGAATTTTGATTATTTTAATGAATTAAAGGCTACTAAATGTAACTGTACAGATTATTGATATCTGCCGTGGAATAATGGGTAGGAGTGTGAGCTTTCATTTTAGCTCTACGAATTATGCTGTTTCAAGCTCATGTTACATAGCTATCTGTGGATATGCACAATATTGACCAAACTTAGAGCCAAATCATTCATTGCATTTCTCTCTCTCTCTGGCTTAGTCTAGTTTTTTATCTTTAAAAGCAGGTTTTCTTTTTCAAATATTTGCTTTGTATGTATGTGCGTGTGTGTACAAATGAGTGCAGGTGCCTGCAGAATGCAAGAGAGGGCACCCAATTTCCAGGAGCTAGATTTGCAGGTGGTAATGAGCCAGCAGACTTGGGTCCTGGGCACTGAACTTTTCTTTGCTACATAACCAAGTACTTTAGCCACTAAGCCATTTCTCCAAGCTCCGCTTTTCACTTTTATTATGTTTTTAGTTCTGATGACTTTTTATTTAAGAAAACAACTTTATGTAGTTTGATACAGATAATACTGTGTAAATGTTTTTATTTAAATAGCTGAGAAACAAAAATTTCTAACTTCATTTTCTTTTGATTTAAAAAATACTACTTATGGACCATATTATACTGAAGCATACTATCAGAAAAGTCTGGGTGATGTCCTCATTAATGAAAATGGGAAGAGTGAAGGCTTAAAAACGAGTACTTCACTAAAGTATGATACTTCCGCCATTCACCACATTAAGACATAAACTGATATGTGGTAAAAACATACTTCAGATTATTCATTTGAGAATTTGCTTTGTTTTTGCACCATCCGCTCAGCTTATTCACTTTCTGTCTCTGTGAGCCAAACCCCCTCTCCAGGTGACTGCCATGTGGCCACTCTTATTATTTCTACAAAGAACCCAGCATTGAAGGAAGAAGCACATAGCTGAAGGTGATCTGTTACAGAGAAATGACTCTGAAATTTTGAATATGTTATTACTAGTAACAATTATGGTTTTATTTTTTGATACCCGCAATCACATAAACTGCCACCAAGAAGCTAAACATATGAATTATCAGATGAAAATGGTTTGGTTTGTTGTGTGAATGTGTGTAAGTGTGAACATGTTTCTCTCTCTCTCTCTCTCTCTCTCTCTCTGTGTGTATGTGTGTGTGTATGTATATCTATATGTTCTGTGCATATGTACATGCATATGAGTGTAAATGAGTGGATGAGTATGTAAAGCCAGAATTCCACAGTAGGTGTTCTCCGCTATTTGCTGTCTACATTGCTGTTTGAGATAAATTCATGAGATGAACCTAGAGCTCATTGACAGACTAGGCTAACAGGCCTGAGTGGCAACAAACCCTTTGTCTGCTTCTCCTACTAGGAATAGAGATGCATGCTTCTTTGCCTGGCATTTTATGTGGGTAAACATGCAAAAAGTGTCTTCATTCTTGTGTAGCAGGAACTCTACTCACAGACTCACTCCCTAGACCTGAAAGTTGTTATTTAAATGATTTGCATGTATGAAAGTATACATATTAGTTTATATTAAGAAGTATGTCTCTGCCATTTATTATTGAGATGACTGAGAAAAAAAAATTAAGCCAATCTTATTAAATTCCCAGGACTTCTCATGGCCTCCATAGAGATAATGTTCTTGGTATTTATTTGATCTTTTCAGTATGTCCAGAGAAAGCTCTATTTTCCATGAGAAGAAACTACTACATAGATTGGCTTGTTCTCTCCTATAGTCTGAATAAATTTATTTTACACTGAGCAAGGAGTACTGAGAAGGAGAACCAGCTGAAAACAAGTCCAGAAAGGTTGGTTTCTAGAGCTTTCTGGAGTTTAATGGCCAACAGAAATAAATGATTAGCATATACTATGAAGTTAGTGGAAGTTTTCAGAAGTTGTGGCCAGTCGTGTGAGAGTCTCTGTTGTTACAGGATTCTTCTCAGCTCCCAGGGTGGTGGGATTGCTTTCCTACAACCTCAACTCCAGGATAAACTGAACAGCCCCCTCCTTGAAAGCCACTCTTGCTTATTTTTTCATAGCACACACATATAAATACATGTATATGATTTGTATTAATTTTATTTTTAGAAATCTCTTTGTTCTCAAATGACTATGTCTTATTTATGGAAGTATCATTTATTTTTAACTTTAATTTTTTGTATGTGGGTAGAGGTGGGGCTTAGGTTTCAAGACAAATGCTACGTAGTTCAGGCTGAGCTTAATTTCGGTTCGCGGCTGTAAACGTCTTGAACTTCCAATCCATCTGCCTTCTCTCAGTTCCTAGGGTTGGAGGAACAAACACCTTTTGCTGGTGATTGAACCCTGGGCTTTGTTCCACCAAGTAGTCAAATACTCGACCAACTAAGTTACATTTACATCCTCACAAAAGCATAGTTTCATAATCTCATTTGCTGTACTTTATTTATGTATTAATAGATAAATGCTGCTCATTAAATGATTAGGAACTTATTAAATCACTTTAGGTGATTATTTGGAAGTTTTTACCTTGATCAAATCAATCAATAATTATTTAATCACGTGAACTCATTTAACATCTAACTATAACAAAAGTTTATTTATTCACTTGATTTCACTTTATTTATTGTTTTTTCATAGCTCTGACAATTAGAAAATCCATATTCATAAAGATGGCTGACAGCACGCCATGCTGACTCTAACAATCTAAATATTGTTTTAACTATGGCATGAGTTATCCAGTCATTCCTCCCATCACATATGTATCATGATTCTCCTGAGATTGAGACACTGTTTGACTAATACAGTCCCAGAGACGTGGTAGATTTAGCTCTAACCTTGGGAACACTTAATCTCATGGAAGTGGTGGACATACAAATAGGAACATGGATTGGAAAGAATGAATCATTGTAAGCATAGATTATCATGGGGGTTAGAAAGGAGACATATTGTGCCTTATTTCAGGTACTCTTTCTAAATGATTTCCATAAAGCTGGGTCTTAAATAAGTTGTAGTTTTAGGAAGGAAGCAACAAGACAAATTAGGAAGAGAATCAGCTGTTACGAACATAGAAGAATAACATGGACTCATCCCAGAGATATGAGGCCAACGGAAATGCAAAGTACAAAATATGGGTCATTCTAGAGAGGACAATAAGCTTTAAACAGTGTTGTTCTTTGTCACAGCAAGTACTCCATTTTAATTTGTTATCTCAACACTTCCAATTTCTTTTGTGTGTGTATGAAAGCTGAGCACTTTCTCTGAACTTGGGTGCCATTCTCTCCTAATACAAAAAGAAATTTTCCCTGTCAGGGCTCACAATGAGTAAAGTAAGTTCATAAAGCATGACTTTTGAGCAGGGGTCTTTATGAACACTGATGGCATCTCAACTTCGTTTGTTAAACACATAAATCCTATAAGTAGATTTTAATTCTCAAATGATACCCTAGAGGCTAAAGACTGGTTAGGAATAAGATTTCAGCTGAGTATAGAAGGGATCTGTCTAGATAAACAAAGGTTCTCGTGAGGCTGAGAAAGAGTGGTGGATGGTAAAGGGATATGCTTAATGTCCAGTATATGCTTTCAAGAAAATGTCCTTGTAGTGTAATACAGTACTATGTATATTGGATATGTTCCATGAAAACTTGATAGATAAAGAGTCAGTCATGAGTTCAGTTCAGATAGTCCGACAGGAAGCTTTATATAGATGGCATAAGAGGCTAGAGGTAGGAATGCTGCCAACTTTTGGAAGATAAGACTGACAGTAATATTAATAACACCTAGTGATGAATACGAACCTCACAAACTATTCTAGCCACTATTCGTCAGCCTATAAGCACTTGCCAATCTGCATGTGAATGATATATTTGTTTATAAAAAAATTTAAAAAATATGAAAAATGAAATACAGTGTACAAGGTAAATGACATCAAAAGTTATTGCTCATGTGTGTGCACCCTAAACACTTAAGTACATATGTTCCTAGCTCTTTCCCTCTCTCTTTTTTTCTATGGGGTCTCATGTATCCCAGCGCGTTGCCTGAAACTCAATACATATCTGATGGTGTCCTTGAACACCTGATATTCATTGATAAGATTACAGACACCTGTACCCATGCCTGATATTGTACAGTTTTTGGAATCACACACAGGGTTTCCTGTTTACTAGCAAATAGACTGCAACTGAACAAACTCCCCAAATCTCCATTTGCTTTTTCTTTCTTCCTTCCTTCCTTCCTTCCTTCCTTCCTTCCTTCCTTCCTTCTTCTCTTCCTTCCTTCTTTTCTTCTTTTTCTTCCTTCTTCTGCTTTTTTTCTTTTTTCTTTGTTTTTTCTTCTTTCTTTCTGCTCATATGCTTTTCTTTTCATTTTGAATTTGGACTTAACAGGTAGCACTACCACTTTTGCTTCCTGAAGACAGAGATCTTGAACTTCAGAACATTTACATCTTGATGTGTAGAAAGTCCATATGTAGCTATAGCAAAGACTAAATACATCCCAAATAACAAAAGCATTGATGTTTCTAAGAGCTCACTCTGCTTTCCCAAGTCATCTAACATGAATACTATGAACATCTGCATTTTGAAAATGACAAGAGTGGGGTTTAAATGACATTTCAAAGCCAATCAAAATAGCAACAAGGAAACAAGCATTTATTCCTAATAAATTCTAGAGTTAATATTTTTATCTACCAAACAAAACGTTTGGTGAGGATTGTTAACAAGGATAATGTGCCTTTCTCTTACTTAATTATGAGTGACATTATCAAAATTTCTAAAAAAAAAAAAAAAAAAGGAATTTCAGTGTGGTTGTACTTAATATTTTAGAATTGAAATTGGAATGACAGTAGGATGAATTATTTTATAACCTCTGATCTTATTCAACAGGTTTGAGGTTAGACCTGGATTGGGCCTGTCTTAGAAATTCTTAGAAGGTAACAACCAGTGTCAGTCTTCTGAGAGCTTCCATAATTCATGTCATCATTTGGTGATGAATGTAAATGCTATATGAAGTTACTGGCTAAATAGAGTGTTTCCAGCATCTCTCCATCTTATTCAGACAAAAAAAAAGTGTAAAAAGGAGCTTACTGAAAAGCAAAGTGAGAGTATAGATAGGACACACTGAGGCTCATTGGGCCCTTAATTTATGAACTGTACAAGAAAGAATTGGTTGTTCTGAATTTAGCATAGGTATTTCTGTAATTTGATTGACAGATTTAGATTAGGTAAGTCTTAGTTTACTATGGATATCCATTCTCATGATACATCTGATTTAATTGCATGCATATCCATTTATTCATAGGTATATAATATTTAATAGGGGGTTTTCTATATAAGTTCATTCAGAGGTCACTGAGTGACTCATTGAGCATGTACTCCAAATTGGTTTAGATGACCCAGATCAGTCTCTTACTTCAATTACCTAGATATGCTTTTAATACATTTGAATGAAAACTGACCATGAAAAAGAAGTTTTTAAAGATTGTTAGGGAAAAGAGTATTGTTCTACTCTTTAAAATGGTGTATGTATACAGAGATTAAAGTGAGGTTCAGACATTGCTAGGTACATTGTTTGGAGAGATATTTGTGTATAGCCTAAGCCAAAGAGAACCCCAGGTTGCAATGTGCTTGCCATGTCTGGATGCCTTATTGGAGAATTTGAGTTGTTTTCTGTACCCCTAGTTAGGCTACCATAAAGTTAGTGCACTCTTCCTTTGACATCTGCTTATATTCTGCTAAGTCAATGAATGCTTCTTGTTAGCTGTTTACTAATTTGGCTGCTGTTCATTGTTTTCCATTCAATGTTATCTTTTTCAAGTATCAAACACAGCTTGGTCATTTTATGAATATTAAGATAATTAGTCATAAGCTCTTGTAATTTTCCAAGTATCATCAGCTAAAATAAAATAAAATATTGTCACTCAGGAGGGTTGCTGAGCTTCAATATGAATCTCAAATTTAATAATGAGTAAACAACATCCATCAATTATTTATAAGAAACACATTTCAATTATAACCAGTATATTGGGTCAGCAAGATGACTCAACAGCTAAAAGCAAGCTTGACCACCTCACTTCAATCTTGAGAATCCACAGTGGAAGACACACTCTAGAAATTGGTGCTCTGGCCTCTACACATATGCTGTGGTACCAGAAAACACACACACACACACACACACACACACACACACACACACACACACAC
>NW_026585504.1:54971173-55018539 GCF_907164565.1 Psammomys obesus | reverse complement strand
CACACACACACACACACACACACACACACACACACACACACACACACGATACACAATAAGAATAAATAATACAATAAAGTATTTTAAAATTTGTAATGTTAATATATCATGTCCTACCTTTATTCTAACAACTGATTTATTTTTCAGGCCATGGTTCAACAGACAGTATTTGTTATCAATGGCAATTTTAGAGGTTAAGGACACATTTTGACATGTGCTAGATCAGTCATTGCTAACTCAGTGTTTGTCTGTATGTGGCTCCATGGAAGTGTGTGTGTGTGTGTGCGCGAGTGTGTGCTGTGTGTGCATGTGATTATGTGATAAAGCAAAAGACAGAACAAGACAACAGGTGTTGTCCTCCATGACTTTCTATCCAGTTCTCTCAATTCAGAGTCTTTCAATAGACCTCAAACTAGGCTGTGTGGAGCATCTGATCTCTGAGACCAGGGGAGCCGACCCTGTGCAAGAGTAAGGTCAAAACATCTCCAAACCCTGAAAGCCTCATCTTGAACCCAGCAGAAGTAAGGACCACTCCCTTTCTGTCCTGGACATGTATGCTTCAATGCATGTAGCTGTGTGACTGCTACCTCTGCCCTCCTTGAGGTAGTCTTGTATGCTGGTGGCCAGGTTTCAGGTTAAATTTTCCTATTTCCTTATAAGGACATCCAGGTATCACCTGCAATTCTTCTTCATGCAAATGAAAGTTTTCCAGCACCTCATCCTTAACCAATGATAAATATTCACCCCCCAAGGTTTATATAGCCCTTGTTTCCCCAACAAAGAAGAACTAATTCCATGCAAACTGTCACAGAGAAGGCTGTTTCTTCCCCACACTCACTGCTGGACCATTATCCTGATAACCTACTTGCCCTTGACAAGCTTGTCTTCATTCCTTCATGTCCAGCATTTGTGCATACTGGTGCCTGGATAGACCCTGAGGGAGGAAGTCAACCCCAGACTGGCCAGGCTGTACACAGAAGCTCCAGAAATTCCTCTGTCACAGCACTGGATTTGTGGGTGTTTACTACTATGCCTGTTTATTAATGTGGGAACAGGAATTTGAAATAAGTCCTCATATTTATGCAGCAAATTCTCTCACCCACTAAGCTATCCCCTAGCCTTGCTCCTAAGGCATTTTGAGAATAGCTGTATTCATTCTATAAATTTGATAAATTATATCAAGTCGGGATCTGGAATCTCTGTATTCTGACATTAAAACCATTTCCATGTCCTTCAAGAGCGTTTAGCATGTGATCACTGCTATTTTGTTTTTTTAATTTCAAATGTATCCTTCTTAATGAAAAGCAATGTGGTGTGTTACCCATAATTTGGAAGATTTCCAACTCTGCTTTGAAAACACTATTTCAAGTTTTAATCCCTTTTTTCAACATTAAATCATAGTGTGACATGATGTGTGCCTCTTGAAATATAAAGATCAAGCAGAAAGTAAAGGTTATACATACCGTGTCCGCACAGTCGAAGCTTAACCAGCCAGCGAACATTTCTTTAACTGGCATGTTTACAAAGGTGTGCTCTTCAAAACAAACAAGCAAAAAAAGTCAGAAATTTTGCTAGCTCGACACTCTGGGCACTAGTTTGTTGAAATGCATGACTGATCATATCTGCCTGCCTGAGGACATCACTTTCTTCCTGTGTACTGTAGTGTCAGCATCAATATCCTTCTTTTTTTTTTTTCTTTTCTTTTCTTTCATGCACCCAACTAACTCCAGATCCCTGTTCAGACTCATGTAGTTATTTGCAAAGCTTAGTCATACTCCAGTTAATGCTGGGAGGTAACATGGTAAAAAGAATGCAGTCTCCTAGAGTCCTAAGATTTGTGATCACCAGAGTTGGCTTCAAATAGACCTGGATTTGAACTGTGGATATCTGGAAGACTGAGAAAAGTACTTAACACTGTGAAAACTTCAGTATTCTCAGAGATATAACATTTCCACTGTGCTCACAGGGAGGATTAAGTTAAATTGATCATGGAAAAGCCTTATGGTTAACTGCAGTGTGGAGTCAGGGAGCCATAGGACTAGGCAAGCCTGTCTGGAACAAGAGCGGGGTTGGGATGTGTCCAAAACCCCTGAAATCTCATCCAGAGGTCAGCAGTAGTAGGATGTTTCCCCCGCCCTGGCCTGGGCCTGCCAATGCAAAGGGTAATACCTATGATACCCTCATATATGGGACTCAGGTTGCTTATCTCATCCACTACTGAGAAAGCCAAGGAGGAAATCTCCCCCCATGTTTTCTGCCCATTAAAGCCTCCAGCTGCCAATGTTAGGGTCCCTCTTAGTAGGGCACCTCCAAGGATGCATCACTCCTACCTTCTGATAACTCTGAGAGAGAACGTGCTAAAGGCTGTCAGTTGAAGGCCTTGTAGTCTTAGAAAAGCAATACACGAGATTAACAAAAGATTATGGTCCTGTCCAAACTGCCTCATATCTTTCCTTGCATCCCTACTATGCGCTATAGGTGTATCTCTGTGGGCTTCCACCCTGGGACAGAATCACCCCATCCCTTGCTCCACCTCCCTGCTCTTCCTCTGCCAAAAAACAGAAGAGGCTCTCTATGACTTTATTATTGGAACTAAAATGAGCTTAGAAAGAAAAAGTTCCATCTTGCAGCCAGAGACCTCTGTTTGGGAAGGTATGACTTCTCAGTGCAGCTTCACCTTCCAAAGTGTCAAAGATAAGCACTATGATAGATTGATATTAGGATATTTGGATAGCATCACTTCAGGCTGCTTCCCTTGCTCAGGCCATCGTTGCTGTGATAAAAACAGAAGGGGCTTTCTATAAGTGTGGCAAAAAGGGACACTGGAGAGGTGAATGCCCTAAGGGGTTCCTGTCCACCAAAAATGTCACCCCTCAAGACAATCTGTCCCCAGTGCCACAAGGACTTCCACTGGAGGAGAGATTGTCACTCCTATTATGACAGGAATGACAAGCCATTGGAGCCTTTAAACTTAAAACAGATGCAGCCCTCAGTCCCCGCAGTAAGATGGAAAGCTGTTACCTTAGAGTGTTTATGGGTTTCCAACATCTTTGTAGGCTCTCACTCAAAAATAACCATAAAACAGGTGACAAAACATTCAAATGCCCCATTGATACTGAGCAAATAAAACAATTTTAAGATAACAAGTCCCACAAAACTGGAAATTAAATCCTGGGCTCCAACTTCTATACTTATGAGGCTGTTCCCATGCCTTTACCATGAAACAAGCTTACAAATGGGAAGACCCTGACAGGTCCACAGCATGATTTGCTGTCTGGTGGCCAACATTACCACCAATATTCTAGAAAGAAATATCCTAGAGACTTTGAAAGTTACACTGACTAGTCAGCCAAGAGAAGATGATGCTGCCCTGACAGGCCACAGAGGAAGAGGATCCAGGAAGTCCTGATGTGATTTAATAAGTGATAGGCAGAAGGCAGAGGAGGAGAATTCCCCCTTCTCATGGACTAGGGGAAGGGGATGGGGGAAGGAAGGAGAGAGGGTGGGACTGGGAGGAGTTAAGGGAGGGAGCTTCATTTGGGATATATAAATTGTAAAAAAAAAAATTAAAAAACTTAAAAAAAGAAAAAAAGAAATAGAGTCTATGACTATACCCGTAATGATAACAACACTCATAAAAAGCTTAAAATCCCTTCTGCTAACTACTCCCAATTCTAGGAGCTACTTACTGTTAAAGATAAAACTCCAACTCCACTGGCTCTCTAATGAGCCTCTCTGGATTGAACAATGTCCTCTATCAAGGGAGAAACTCGAAGCACTCACACAGTAAAAGACAACTCCAAATTCAGCACATTGGCACTTCCTGCAGTTCAGGGAACACCTGTGTGTTTGCTAAAAACATAACAAAACAAACAAACAAACAAACAAAAATAAAACAAAAACCCCAGTGATATGGAGTCTGTACATTATTTAAGGTCAATTAATAAAGCCATATAGGTTTGGTGTCCCCCCCCCACCCCAAAGGAGGCCAACACTCGCCTCCACAATTCCTGCCAATGCCCCATCTAAGCAATAGACATTAAAGACTGCCTTTTCTCCAATCCTCTCCACTCACTGGATTGTCAACACTTTGCATTCTCAATAGCCCTCATTAACAATTCTGGGTTGACTTTACAAAATTAGCAGACAATCCTTTCCCAAGGAATGGTGAAAAGTTCCACCATCTGCCTTGAGGCCTTTGCCACAGCAATAAAGCCCTACTTAAACAAAGGTCTCTTTTTATCATTATGTGGATATATCTTAGAGTGGGGAGACTCTTGCACCTCCCCATCCCAAATTAAGGATCAATTAATACTTTCCACTTTCTCCTTAGGATTTAAAATAGCTTCTCTCAAAATACAACTTATTCCACCCATTGCATTCTTGCAAGTGGAATTTTTCCTGTTGTCAATATGCCCTCTTAAGTCCATCCTGTCTTTCCCTCAAACCTTAACTCTTGCCTCCCTATATTTTCAGAAAACCTCAATTGGATTCAACCATGTCTTTCCATCCCCACCAATCCTGTAGAACCTCTTTCTGGTCGCCTAAAATGGGATTAAAAACCTGTCCTCCCCTTAAGCAACATCTGAGGAAATTGAGCATTTAGGGACTATTAATGTAGCCCTCAATGACATGGCACTAGGTATGATTCAACAATGCCCATACAGCTTCTTATTTTTAATTTTCCTCTGATCTCATAGGAACACTGTATCAATTCAAGGAATGTTGGAATGATTCCATATCCACTTATTTCGGTCCTCCAATATAAAGGGGGAGGGTGATGCTATATGCTATTTATTTATTTCTCCAAGAGCTCAATGGGTCCTTTAATCTTTTCTCAAACAGTGTTTATGCTATTAATTTGCTTCTCTGGTAATAAAGATCTTTTGTCAAATTAGAAGCCAACTCACTTTATCTTATATTCATTCATGTCTCCACCCTCTTACAGGAAAAAGCCATTCCCCTCTACATCCAGTATGTCAGAACTCACAGTGCACTGTTAGGTCCAATAACTATGGGAAAACTCCCTTGCCTATGGAACTTGCCTCTACAATAGCAGTCACAGCCTCTATCCAGCAAGTAGATCAATTCCATTTACTCACACACACAAATATAAGAGAGCTTTATACCTATTTCCCTACAAAAACATGTTCTTCCTGTGCATCCATTGTTACTGCCCCAGTTTTACAAACTAATCCCCAAGGTCTCAAATCCAATGCCCTCTCACAAATTGATGTCACCCATATTCCCCAATTAGGCCACCAAAATTATATCTTTGTCAATGTTGACACAAACTCACATTTCATATGGGCTATAGCCCCAGTGGGAGAAAGCTCAAAAAGATTAATTCACTGCCTGTTCTTAAATGCAACCATGAACATTCTTCATCTATTAAAAACTGATAATGGCCCTGTCTTACTACCTTTAAATTCAAGACCTTATGCTCACAATGGCAAATTGCTCATCACATGGAAATTCTTTACAATCCCCAGAGCCAGAGAATCCTAGAAATAACATGTCAAATTCTAAAAGCCCATCAAAAATAAAAAAAAACTATTGCCTACCCCCATAACAATTAACACTGGCCTTAGCCACTCTAAATGTATTAAATATTTACAAAATGTCAAACGCCCCCTTATCTCCCTCCATTGGCACACCTTAGGAGTAACTTTTCCTATCCTGGTAGAATGGTATGATCACTTAGACAGGAAAGGACCTGACCCCATCTTCACCACCAGAAAGTGTTTTGCTTGTATTTTTCTACAGCACCTGCCCAGGCTTATTTCTATCCCAGGCAGAACTGTTTAGTGTCAACCCAACAAACAAGAAAATAAATCGTCTCTCACTGACGCTTGGTTCTAGGACTTCGGTGGCAAAGGGAATGCCACCCATGATGGAACAACAATGTCTCCTGGAAGGACATCCATGACCTGGCAGGTGCTGTTCAGGCCATGTGTCCCTCACAGGCCTCTCTCTTCTCATGGTTTTCTTTGTTATTCTCCATTCTAACTCCATTAAAGCCTCATCCCACTCCCACTCCTAATCTTCCCATTACACACCACTGTAGATGTTTTGCTGGAGTAACTTATTACAGACACAACAAAGTTATAGGAACAGGGGATTGTCCTCCAAAAGGGTGCTTTGACTCTACAAGCCTTTAACGCTTCATTCATTCAGTAAATACATGTGAAACATCAAAAAAAATCTCAGTAAATTCAGACTCTCTTGATCTTGAACACGCTTTGCTTGCTTCCCATATCAAGCAAGCAGGGATAAGTTATATCTCTAAGATGTTGACACCTATGGAGGTCACCTTCATTTGAATTGAAGAATAGAATTTAAAGATACACTTGACACAGACATCAAACTCCTAAAGTAGATCTCCTAGACTTCTGGCATGAATGACAGGAGTTATCGGCAAGGTTTATTCCCATTTGTTTGCTCAGTACCACTCCATTGACTTACACATTTCTCAACAACTTGCTCTGGCTCCACAACCGCCATAGTCTACCTATGCACTGTGGACCAGTAAATCAAAGTCACCAAGGAGGTCTAAGTTGCCCTGTCCTGATTGCAATAAATCCAGTACATGGCTGACCTCCTCCCAGTCTTTTTTTCCGTGTCTTACCCAACTGTTGGCAGATGTTGCCATTAACATCTTGCTTCATGAACCATGTGGGCCTTAGCCACACTACAAAACATTCCTCTTTTTAATTTATCCTCTGCTTTGCCTCATATGGCAGTCTTTTAGGTCCAATACTCCCATGTTTTCCCTAACTTAAATCGTTGTCATGGTGCCACACCCACCTCCACCAGCTCTTCTCTTGTGCAATAACAGTATCACTCCCTGTGTTAACTTATCCCCCTCTAAGTTTTTTGCATCCCTGTAATGATTATGCCACAGTTCTACTGGTATGAGTCTAAATAAATCACCTGTCAGCTGGGAGGGATCTGGAGAAAGAGACAAGGTTGACCAGGCCATGGCCACCACTACAGACAGCCTCAAGTCCCTCTGAAGCCATATATCCTCCCTCAAGGGATTGCTTTACAAAACAGGGGAGCTCTAGACCTGCTGACAGCTGGACTGGGTGAGAATTGTTTTCTAACTGGATGAGGAATGCTGTTTTTATGTTAATGAATCTGAGATAGTAGAACAAACATACATGTCTAAAGGAGCACCCTATGCCCATGGTACTCAAACCCTCTGGTAGCTTGGCTTCTTCCCCTCCTTGGGCCAGTAAGGACTATTGAGTCCTTCCTCCTCCTGCCCCCCTGTTTTATCCAATTTCTAAAACATCAAGTAAACAACATAATCAATGTTACTACCAACCAGATTCTAGTTCAATATCAAACTATTACCAACCAAGAACCTGACAACTATGATAAGGCCTCCCTTTATAAAACAAAAAGGGGAGATGTGGGTCCAGAAATCCCAGAGGAGCCAGTCTGGTTCAAGAGTTGGGTCAAGACAGGTACAAGGCATATACCCAAAAGAGGCGCAAGTACACAAAAAGGACATTTGCTGAACCATGTTTGTAGCTGCTTTATTTGTAATAGCCAGAAGCTGGAAACAACCCAGATGCCCCTCAACTGAAGAATGGATGCAGAAACTGTGGTACATCTATACAATGGAGTATTACTCAGCAATGAAAAATAAGGAAATCATGAAATTTGCAGGTAAATGGTGGGACCTGGGGAGGATCATCCTGAGTGAGTTGTCCCAGAAGCAAAAAGACACGAATGGTATATACTCACTCATATAAACATACAACATAGAATAAACCCACTAAAATCTGTACATCTAAACAAACTAAGCAAAAGAGAGGACCCTAACTAAAATGTTCAATCCCCATCCTGAAAGGCAAAGAGGATGGACATCAGAAGAAAAAGAAAATAGGAAACAACCTTGGAACCTGCTACAGAGGGCCTCTGAAAGCCAGAAGAAAACAGGAAAGAACCTTGAAACCTGCCACAGAGGGCCTCTGAAAGCTTCTGCAGTATAGACTGTCAAAGCAGATGCTGAGCCTGATGGCCAACTGATGGGCAGAGTGAATGGAATTCTATGTAAGAAGTGGGAAATAGTAAGAGCTGGAGGAGAGCACAAGGAGAGCAACAGAACAAGATAATTTGAACACAGGGAACTTCCCAGAAAGTCATACTCCAACCAAGGACTATTCGTGGAGATGACCTGGAACCCCTGCACAGGTGTAGCCCATGGCAGTTCAGTGTCCAAGTGGGTTACATAGTAATGGGAAGAGGGACTGCCTCTGACATAATCTGATTGGCCTGCGCATTGATCACTTCCCCCTGAGGGGGGAACAGCCTTAGCAGGCCATAGTAGAGGACAATGCAGCCACTTTTGATGAGAACTGATAGACTAAGATCAGAAAGAAGAGGAGAACCTCCCCTATCAGTGGACTTGGGGAGTGGCATGCATGCAGAAAGGGGAGGGAGGGTGGGATCGGCAGGGGAGGAGGGAGGGGCTTATGGGGGGATACAAAATGAATAAAGTGTAATTAATAAAAATTAAAAAAAAAAAAGACAGGTACAAACCCTGGAAATCTTGGGAAGCAGAACCAGAGAAGCAGGTTGTTATTTGGACTTTATTCTTTATGCTTATTTCAAAGCAAGACTGTGCTCGGTTAGTAGTCAGCAAACTCACTCTTTGGAAAGCATACCACTACTTCATACAGCCATTTGTCTAAAACCTGATAGAATACATATTCTATAAAGCTAAACTTGCCCTTCTTTCCTTCCTTCCTCCTTCCTAGCCTCCCTCTCTCTCTCTCTTTCTTTATTTCCTTCTTTCTTTCTTTCTTTCTTTCTTTCTTTCTTTCTTTCTTTCTTTCTTTCTTTCTTTCTTTCTCTCACACTCTGTTTCAATAGAATCTCTTGTATACAAGGTTAGCCTCAAACTCCTTATATATAATAACATCTGATCCTATTGACTCTGTGTCCTGAGTCTTGAGATAAACAGCTTGAACCGTTATGCCTGATTGCCTGACTTAGTAGTAAGAGGGATAGCTATCAGTGCCTCAATCATGCTAGGCAAGCAATGTACTGAGCTACATCTCCACATCCCCCCACCCCGTGCTTTCCCTAAAGCACAGTATTTTCTAGTTTTAACTTTTTGAGGCAGTGTCTCATGTAGCCTGGGCTGTTTCAACCTCACTGTGTAGTTAAAAATGACCTTGAATTTCTGTTCTTTATGCCTCTATCTCCTCAATGCTGGAAATACATGTGTGGACCAGTACACTGGGCTTATCCTTCCTCCATTACCCAAAAAATAGTAATGAACAATATATCTAAAGTACAAGATATATGGAAAAAAGCAGAGACTCATGATGTTTTCATATGTATGTATGAATATGAATATATATTTGCTTTTGTTTATAAAGTTATCACTGCTGGTGTCTATTTGTCCTTATTTTCACAGGTAATTGCACAGTGTCCCATGCACACAAATCCCCTTGCAAATTAATTTTTGACAGCAAACCAATCAAGCAGTCTGTTTCTTGCCTTACTTTTTTGTTTTGCATGCTAATCACTATAACACACCCCTTCCTGCAACTGCTTTGGTTTACCAATTCACAGATCCACACTCAGTGTGATGACAGTTGATAAGGAGAGATTTTGCTAAATTAAGTAATATTTTGCTATATCCAGGTTCACTCTAATTAAAATTTCATAGGTATGATGTACTGCTGAGAAATTGCTCTTCATTTACACTGAAAATACTATCTTTCAGAAAAATTAAGGGTTGATGCTAAAAAGTTGGCTTTATCAACAAATGACTTGTCACACTGCATTAGAATCTGAGTTTAAGCACCAAAAACCAAGTGTCTTAGTTTGAATATTTTTACTATGATAAAACATCATGACCCACAGCAACTTAAGGAAAAAAATGTTTTTTGTTGTTGTTGGTTTTTGTTTGTTTGTTTGTTTTTTGTTTTTGATTTTGGCTTAAACAGTCAGGGGGAGTGAAAGCAGAAACCTGATGCCAAAGCAAAAGCCAGGAAGGAATACTGTTTATTAGCTTGATAACCATGGCATGCTTACCCTGTTATCTTCTACAATCCAAGACAAATAGCCCAGGAGTGACGCCACCTACAGTAGGTTACAATCTCCCACAACAATCATGCCCAGAAACCAGTCTTTGGGAGGCATTTCCTCAATTCAAACTTCCTCTTCCCAGAAAACCCTAGTTTGTGTGAAGTTGACAAAAACAAACTTGGTAGAGAGCACACAGTGTAAATGAAAGGAACAACTAGCAAATTTCTATAACCCCACCCGTGGGGGAAAAAAAAAAAAGATGAAGAAGAAGTATCTCTAGTGTTATTTTGGCCATCAAGTTTAACTGAATCCATAAGTTTCAGCTTTTATTATCAAAGCCTATCTCAAAATAAATTAAGGTAGAGTTTTAAAAAGAGAGAAATGGGAGCCTTAATAGGTGAATTAAAAGGGAACAGGAATGGGATGGTAGGCTAATACCAGAACTGTGTCAATAGACAAGTAACACTAAATGTCATTTAAAAAGCCATATGGAAACATATCGTTATAGAAACTTCCTAAAATATATGTATATACAAAAGAAAGTTAGATGGAGTCATTGTATCAGGAGGAAGACAATGTTCTAAGTAGATGTCTTATATCACCAAGTAAAACATCCACTGCCAGAAATGGAGTACATCTTATTGAATGAATCATTGGCCAAAAGGAACCCATGGAATAACCACCTCCAAATCATAGGCTATTGTTAAGGCTCTCGTTTACTCTTGACAGACTGACAGCAAATCCACAATGATGAAAGCGACATTTATACTGTCAAACTTAGAGAAATAGAGCTATTGACCAACTATAAGCTTCATTTCTACTGATTAGTGTTCATGATGCTAGAAGGAAAAAAAAGTGGTTATAATCAACAACAGTTAGCTGCTTATAAAATATTCTAGGGTACTAGTGGCATAAATGTTATGTGCATAACCAACCACTTTTCTTTTAAGTTGGATTTAGGGCCCACTCTATAAGATAGACTCTGTATATAACACTGATACAGTAGCCAAGAACTTGAGACTAGATAGTTATAGGTCATAACCTTAGAGGAAAATCTGTGACTTTTATTCTGCTAAAGAACCATAGCAGAAAGACTCCTGATGATGCACTGTTACATGCACAGATCAGTGCCATGCTAAGCCCACCTAAAAGAAGCTTCTTCTTGCAGTGGATTAGAACTTAGAATTCAGATAAATGAGAGAGTTTTGAGAACTCAGTCCTAAATGAGACTTTTTTTTTTAAATCAAACTTCTTACCTTGAGGCTCAGAGATCTCTTTGGAAGAGAAGGAAAAAAACATTATAAGAGCTAGAGGTAGTAGATTACTCCAAAGAAAGGGTATCTTCAAAACACAATCATGATAACATAAACTCACCAAAACTGTGACAGCATGTACAAGTTCTGCAGAAGTTCAAAGTAGATAAGAACAAGGAGAGCAACAGAACAAGATAATTTGAACAGGGAACCTCCCAGAGACTCATACTCCAGCCAAGGACTATTCGTGGAGATAGCCTAGAACCCCTGCATAGATGTAGCCCATGGCAGTTCAGTGTCCAAGTAGGTTACATAGTAATGGGAAGAGGGACTGCCTCTGACATAATCTGATTGGCCTGCTCTTTGATCACCTCCCCCTGAGTGGGGAGCAGCCTTACCAGGCCACAGTAGAGGACAATGCAGCCACTTCTGATGAGAACTGATAGACTAAGATCAGAAAGGAGAGGAGAACCTCCCCTATCAGTGGACTTGGGGAGTGGCATGCATGCAGAAAGGGGAGGGAAGGTGGGATCGGGAGGAGAGGAGGGAGGGGCTTATGGGGGGATACAAAATGAATAAAGTGTAATTAATAAAAAATTAAAAAAAGAAGCTGATACTGAGAAGACTTATATCCAAACTCTCATCCCATGCCAAGAAACCATTTTTTGATTAATACTTGCTGACAAAGAGAAATCAGTTTTCTTCAAAGGATTGTTACTGGATATATCAACTGCAATCCTGGGCAGGTACCATTCCCTGGAAGAGTTGGCAACACAAAATGGACTCCACAGATTTTTATGTGTCTTTGTCTGTGTGCATTTTTTTTTTAATTCTATTTGTTTGGACATTGTTTTGTCTTGTTACCTTTTTTTTTAGATTTTTTTTTCTTTGTGTGTATAGGGGGCTATATTCTTGAGAGTGGGAAAGTGAGGGTGTGAGAGAGAGCACAACGATGCATTAAGTCAGTAAGTGAAGGGTATCTGGTTAGATCTGGGGTAAAAGGAAGAATATAATCAAAATATATTGTCTATAATTTTAAATTTTGTTTAAATTAGAGAAGTAAAACTATAAATAGATAAAAATGAGGCAGAAAATAAATGAAAAAGACATTTGATGACAACCTCTATTTTCTACAGCTATCTACACCAAATAGGATGCAGACAGGCATAAATATACATACATTAAAAATCTCCAAATAACAGTACATAATAAACGATTACTCAAAAGAGGAAAAAATAAGGTCGATCTAATTACATATGGATAACATCATTATATTGCTATGACAAATAACTTACAATCATAACATTACTTAATCTAGTATCACTTAGAAAAGTTAGAAGGCATAGTATGTGTTAGTCTTCAGTCCTTGGTTAGAAATCTGATTAATTCAACAAACATTTCTGTCTGGAACATGATATTTATAGTAGAAACATAAACTCTTATATTATTCTTTTAATAGATACTCATTCAACATCATGATTAATTTGATTTTCAAATTGACTGGATCTAAAATCACCTAAGGGACAGACTTAGGAAATATCTGTAATGTAGCTTCTGAATTTAATTAATTGAGCAGGAAAGCTAAATGCTTATGAGCAGCATCAGCGTTCACTCCTTCCTGCTTACTGACCGTGGATGACATGTGACCAGCTGCAGACCACAATTTCCTCTGTGGGCTGTATCTTTGAACTATAATCCCCAAAAGCCCTGTGTCCTTAGTGGCATTTGTCAGATATTTTGGCATAACAGCAGACAAAGTGACTAAAACATCCTTCATCTGTAGCTTGTAATAATTATACAAACATGGTGTTAAAAAGAAAAAAGGCCCTCTTCCTCACATTGTACACTCCTGGCAAGCATGATCCTTATTAGGTTCACACAAACACTCCTTGTTCCTAAAGGAAAAAACTACCTTTAAGCTCTTGGATTCACAGATAAATCCACACACATCTATTTCTCGCCCTTTGTTTAATTTTCTCTGTAAAGTGTGGTGTGAGTATATATGAGATGAAAACAGGTTGAGAATTTCACTCTTTTCATGTTTGACCCAAATTATAAATGGACTCATTTTTCATATGTTTGTGTTCCACATACATACAAGTATATACATATATGAATATGTATGTACCCAACCTTATGGAGGGGGCTTTGATAAAACATTCTGTTCTCACTCTTTGTATGTGTGTCTGTGTGTGTGTACTATACACATAATAGTGTGAGGGGATGTTTGCCTTCAGAGGACAGAGGAAGACATCAAGAAAAGACAGGAGGTATTTGACCACACTTTCATGTGATGTGGTGTAGTTTCATTTGCACATTTACATATTGACCTGTACATATTTATTTGTCCTGCTAGTAAAAATATGAAATTCTGATTTTTCTTTAACAAATTATGTAAAGTTGGGAAGTATACTTTATAAGCACAGACTTTTAGAAAGCACTGGTTTTCACAGAGCTTGGACGGCTGCAGTCTGAACTTGCTCACCAAATAGGGAGAATTGCACACACGTTGGTGACTTAACGGTGAGAGCTGACTCCCGAAGAATATTAAGGCTCCCTTCAAACATCCTGTCTCACATCAGCGTTGTTAGTGGGCTGATGAACATTAAGCAAACCAAACAACAATGCCAAATACTGGAAAGTTTGAGTCTTGAGAATACCCAGGTTAAGACTCAGAGACCAAAATATCATTGACTTTCCTGTTCTTTAAATGGAATAATTTTTAATTTTAATGCTAATTTTATTTTTATTAATTAGAGTTTATTCACTTTGTATGCCCCCTGTAGTTCCCGCCTTCCTCCCCTACCAATCCCACCCTCCCTCCCCCTTCTCCACCTATGCCCCTCCTTCAGTCTGCTGATAGGATACATATGTGTGTATACATATCTATCCAAGAGATTTTTTTTTATTTAGTAAAGTCCTCTCACTAAGCCTGGTGTTCACTGACACAGGTAGGCTCTCTGCTGTATCTATATCCTCACACTGGGATCTTGGATATACACCACCATGCTTGGCTTTCATGTGAGTACTGAGGGTCCAAACACATGATTTGTTTTTCAGTCAAACTCTTCTTCAGTATTAGCTCAGACAACATACCCCCTGAGCTCATTTGAGCTCATTATTTTAGGACTTCTTTCTCTGGCTTGAGGGATGAAATTCATTGTGTGTGTGTGTGTGTGTGTGTGTGTGTGTGTGTGTGTGTGTGTTTTCATCATGTTTGTTATACACCTTAATATCTATTTAGCTGACAAACAAAACTCTATTCTGACCAGGATAAAGGATGACATCTTATATTAGTGCGATACTAATAGAAGCAAAGGTAAAGGCAGGATGAGTGTGATTAGAATAGAGAGTGCTTAGTCAATGTGAGAAGATGTCCCTTCCTTCCTGTGTTGCCTGTGCTAGTTAAATGCATTACTGCTCTCTGCATGATCAAGGTTGGTGTGGACAAATTATCAGAGGTTTTGAAAACATTATCAATGCAGTGTGGCTGGCTCATTAGACCATGAATTTCTTTTTTTCTCTAAGATTTTCAACTGAATAAATAGACTAACAGATGCTCACATACATGCAAACACAGACACACACACACATACATACACAGGCACA
This sequence comes from Psammomys obesus, assembly GCF_907164565.1. Lineage (NCBI taxonomy): Eukaryota > Metazoa > Chordata > Mammalia > Rodentia > Muridae > Psammomys > Psammomys obesus. The sequence continues at coordinate 55,003,624 of NW_026585504.1, read as the reverse complement.
CACACCACACCCCCATACATACCCTATTTCTTTCCCTCACACATTTATACAATGGTGTGTGTGAAAAGATTAAGTGCAGCACTTAATTAGGTACAGAAATTGAGAACCATTTTAATGACATGTTCTTTCTCTGGCTGTTTGTACAGTGTGCCACACAAAGTTATCCATTCAACTATTTCTATTAAAATAAATTTAAATAATTTATTCATTAATTCAAACTCAGTCACTTATTAAATTCAATATAGTTCAACAAATTAATTGCAAGATATCTTCTCAAATTTGCAGGACTGTTTCTACTGCAAAAATCATAACTTTTAACCCCTCATGACATCTATAATTTACTATGTGAATCTGGGCTTTTAAATATTTTCCTGAAAAAGTGGTCTGGCTTAAAAGTCATGAAAAATATGTTGTTATTTATTAGAAAATGCTATTAATTAACAATTTACAACCATCCATTCTATCAGAACTTTTTTCTTTTATCATGATTTCAAGAGATATCACATATTTACAGTTTTTACAAATGGTAACATGGAATGATGAAGAGACTGAATACTCTTAAATAGTACAATAGTAAATAAAATACACTATTACATTTTTATTACAGTTTTGTTCTTACAACACATGTATAAATATATATGTGTGTGTGTGTGTGTGTGTGTGTGTGTGTGTGTGCACGTATGTTTGTGTATTAGAAGTACACTTCTAAGTTTCCTGCTACAACATAAAATCCCCTGGAGACATATCCTCAGTTAAGGAATTGTCTGCCATGTTGGCTTAGCAGCATATCTGTAGATACGCTCTTGATTATAAATTGACCTTTCCAGACAGCAAGTCTGGCTTGATCAGCAAGCACTATGTTCATTGAATGACCCTGACTCATAAAATAAGGGAGAAAGCAAAGGGAGGAAGGCACAAAGGGTAGACCTATAGTCTGCATGTGCACACCTACACACACATGCACACCTGATACACATCCATAAATAAAAATTAAGAAAAGTAGGTGGAATATGGTGAATCCATACAGATTTACATACACAGTTTATAATAACGTTAAAATTTGTGTGGATGCAGAATGGTCTGAGGGTCTTGCTATCTGCTTCTTCCTCCTCACAGTAAAGATAATTAACCTGTAATGAAGACAGAGTCTCGGGGTAAGTACTCTGCAAATTCATCTTTCAGTTCATTATGAATGTGAACTTTGCAAAATTCATAAGCCCGTTAAATATCTCTCAGCATTCCAAAGAAGCATGGGGACTTCATGTTTTTTTCATAAAGATAGCTATGGACTGTGAACATGGGTAAAGCATATACCATGCAACTATGAAAACCTGAGTTCAGAACCCACACAAAGTCAGACAGCGTAGTGCACGTCTTTATACCCACACTAGGCAGAGACAGGAGAATATCTTGAGGCTGACTCATCAGCTACACTGTTGTACATAGCCACAAGAAAATGAGACTGTCTCAAACAAGATGGAAATCAGAGTCCACATTCAAAGTTGTTATCTGACCTCAATAAAGACTTCTTTAAAGAAACACACACACACACACACACACACACACACACACACACACTTTTTAAGAAGGAAAAAGGAAGACCTAGTAAAATAAGAAAATTATGTAAAACTAAAGAATGATAAAAAGAAATAAAGTTCAGTGGGCTGTCATGTTGATGGATCTGAGTAAATTAAATGACCCTCCCCCTTTCCACACATAATTGATGTTTATATGTCTAGAAAAAAAGAAAATGAATCCTACCAACATTTAAGCATTTATATTTGAAAATATAAATATCTTGCAGGGCATCATATAATCATAGTGGATTTTTTTCTTAAATGTTTTGATATACATTATCATGACAATTTAAATAGATAAAAGCTTGGAAATGTATAATTTCAAAATCAATTCCTTATAATTAAAAACAAAGATATTATACTTGAGTTTCCTCCTCTCAATGAACTTAGGTGTTAGATTTCAAAAAGAGTAAATTCAGAGACTTGCTTATGTCTAGTAGAGACTTGCTTTGTTCGAAAAATTATTTTAATTGTTTCTACTTTGACATTTGAAGAGGGCCTTCTTTTTCTTCTTTTTCTCACTGAGTCTTAACTCAGTGAGACTTTACAATGTAAAAAACGAAATCATTTGAAGTGTTGTTCATACAAGGCAAGAGACCAGATATGTTGGTGGATTTTTAGTTACAAATGTGACAGGCATGAGCACTGGCCTGAGAGAATGGGTTTTTCAACAAACCAATCATGTGGCATTAGCTTAATTGAGTTGGAGAGTCATTGCCAACAGATACAATCTAGCTCTCAGTCAGACAATAAAGGGAAGCTTTATCTGACTGTGCCTTCCTGGCAAACCTACTTCCAATTACAGGGCCTGGGCTGACAAACACACGGTTCCAGCATCAGAGGAGAGGAAGAACAGTGTTATTAGGCATATCTTGGCCCACATGCCTCCTCTGTCTATTTACAGCTGAGTGACTAGAATTATTGTGTACTTTTGCAGAATAAAACTTCAGTTACTGAGTGTGGTTACAGAGAAAGAATTTACACAAATCTCAGATTCTCCTTTTGACTTCCTTTTTACGTTGTGTGGTATGTACTCCTACTAGAGGAAGGTTTCAAATGCACCTGGCGCTAGAGTTACAGGCAGCTGTGAGAAACAATGCAGGGGTCCTGGGACTGAACTCTTGTCCTGTGCGAGAGCAGCTAGCTGTCTTATCCACTAAAAACTCTCCCACCGCTTTTTTTTTAAATCTTTTTCTCTTTTTATTCATTCTTTCAAGACGAGTGCACATTCCTCCTCTACTTGATATACGTCGACTCACCTAGATTTTGTATCCTTCTATCAAAGCACATTTGTCTGCCCTGAATGTACTCTGTTGACACCTCCCACCTTGCTTTTCAGCAGTGCAGAAGGACCTGGTGTAGACTGAAAATCCTTGGTAGGACATAAGAGATGGCTCAATTGGTAAAATGGTTGCCTTATAAACGTGATAACCTTTATTTGATATCATAGAACCCTGGTAAAAGTCACCCTAGAGTTAGAGAGGCAGAAAAGGGGGTTAATGGTAACTGCTTGCCTTATGAGAATGATATCCTGTTTGATGCCCTAGAACACAGGTAAAAATTCACACTAGCCCATTTCCCCCCTTCTGGAGTATTTTATTTTTATTTTTTATAATAAACTGTTTACGTTTCTATTACTATCCATGTGTCACCACTCTAATTTATTGTTTTGGGGATGCAAAACCCTGGAATCCATAATAAGTGCCCTCCATATCTTAATTCAAACCTATGCCATAAAGAGATAGTCTCCAACTTCAATCTATTTTTTTAATGATTGTAAAAGTCTACCCAAACTATATTTTAACTGACACTAAAGGCCCAGTACCTCCACAATTATCTGCTCTATGTCTTCAAACTTTGCACAGAGGAAGTAATCCAGACACTTTCAGAATGTAACTGGACTTTGTCTTATATCTGTCTGCATTAGTTTTCTGTTGTGTCAAAACAAATGACACCAAAGAATATCAGCTTCAACAATGACTCTTACAAAATTTCCATGGCTGTTTTGAATGTGGTAGATGCAGGCAGGGATAAGCTCAAGTGGCATGACTTGCTGTTACATGTGATTCTTGTTTAGATGCCAATCAAATTTGACTAGATACTAAAGGTGGGGGTATCCATCTTCCCAGATCCTTTCTTCATTATATGGGAGGAGTTAGAGAGAGGAGAGCACAGCTGGCTTTCTCCAGAGCATGCAAGTGAATAAAAAAAGAGAAAATGAGCTGAGTCCCTGCGCTCACCTGTCTCTGCTTCTGACTACAGATGAAATGCTACCTCAGATTTCTGCCCCTGTGGTGCCCCCGCTGTGAGGGGTAGTAACATCAAACTGTGAGCCAAAATAAACCTTCTGTTTCTTAAGTGGCTTTTTGTCCAGTATCTTAACATAATAATGAGAAGATTAGAAATGCATGGGCGCTTATATCCATCAGCTTCTCCTCAGCTGTTTCATTCTCAACCAAACAGAGATCCGCAATGGAGTTCATGAGGTGGGATCACTCAGTGGGGGCTTGGAGGCTTAATAAGTGGGGCTTAGCTTTTCTTCTTTCTTCTAATTTATTTATTTTAAACTACATCTATTTATGTGTGTGTGTGTGTGTGTGTGTGTGTGTGTGTGTGCAAGCTCATGCACACCTGTGTGAATGTGTGGGAAGTACCCAAGAAGTATCCCCTCGAGCTGGAGTTAGGAAGCACAGTTTCATGTCACAGCATATATGCAGAGGTCAGTCGTCCCTGAGTTCAGTGGGATTGATTTAACTTTCTCTCTGCTTAGTTTGATGTTGGCTATAGGCTTGCTGTATTTTGTCTTTACTATGTTTAGATATGTGCCTTTGTATCCTTGATCTCTCCAAGACCTTAAACATGAAAGGGTGTTGGATTTTTTTTTTTCAAATGCTTTTTCAGAATCTAAGGAGATAATCATGTGGTTTTTCTCCTTCAGTTTGTTAATATGGTGGATTACATTGATGGATTTCCATATATTGAACCACCCCTGCATATCTGGGGTGAAACCTACTTGGTCATGGTGGATGATATCTTTGATCTTGGATTCGGTTCCCAAGTATTTTATTGAGCATTTTTTTTGTTTCAATGTTCATAAGAGAGATAGGTCTGAAGTTCTCTCTCTCTTTTTTTTTTTTTTTTTTGTTGGGTTTTAGTGTGATTTAGGTATCAGGGTGACTGTGGCTTCATAGAATGAGTTTAGTAATTTTCCTTCTGTTTCTATTTTGTGGAATAGTTTGAAAAAAAAATGGAGTTAGCTCATCTTTGAAGGTCTGGTAGAATTCTGTGCTGCAACCATCTGGCCCTGGACTTTTTTTGGAAGGGAAACTTTTGATGACTGCTTCTATTTCCTTGGGAGACATAGGACTATTTAATCTACTTACCTGATCTCCTGATCTTGATTTACTTTAGTAGGTGAAATATATCAAGAAATTATTATTATTATTTTTTTAGGTTTCACAATTATGTGGAATCAAACTCAGAGCTAACATCAATGAATTAGAAACAAAGAAAACAGCAGTGAGGAAAATGGGGAATGGATGTGACCAAACAAAATTATTTGCATGTATGAAAATATCACAATGAAATGTCATGAGTGTAATCAATATGTAATAATAAAAAAACTTTTAAAATATGCATTTTCAACAGTGATAGCTAAGAGTCTTCTTTATACTCCCTGCTTTCTTTTGCTTTTTTCTACATAAGGTGCTAGAAAGCACTATGATCAGACAAGTGCTTTTAACATTAGTGGCAATTTGATTTCTCAAAGGACTAAAAACTTGAGTTGTTTACCATGCTAATGAGGCAATAATGAAAAAACAACATGTATTTAATAAATTTCTCTCTTTCCTGGTATGTTTGGTGACTGTTTTACCAATATCCCCAGTAGCTAAAATTCGCAATAGCACTAGGATTTTGACAAATAAGGCCAGATCACTGTCCACATAAGTCCAAATATTTCTGTTTTGCATTGCACTCATGTACACCCCTGAGTGCGGTGCATGCGTGTAAGCATGTAAGCATGTAAGCATGTAAGCATGTAAGCATCTACAGGGATTCATGCCAAGGGAAGATAGACAACAACGATATTACCTTCTGGTTTACTCTGATATATATTCACCTCCCCCTGAGATTTCCATAGAAAGCCTTTTGAGTCAAGCCTGGCTGCAGTCTGATTGTTTGGTTAAAATGACTAGCATCTTGTTATGGCTTTTCATTATTGTCCTTCTTTCCTGCCAAAAAATATTTATATGCAAACACTTCCCCATTTAAATCATTTAAGTTTTGATCGCAATCAATTTTCTTTAAACTCTAAAACTATCTCCTGGTAAAATAGTGGTAAATCTATGCATTCAAGTGAAAAAGTTGAAGATCCACAAGACTGGGAAGAAAGCTAAGCATTAATTGGATTTTTTTTTTCTCACAGGTAATAAATTTCTTGGGTTTCACAGGTACTATTCAAAGGTAGCTTTCTTTTATCAGAAAAGGTAATGAGATTACTCACTAGACTAACTCTTTAATCTCTCTTCATAACGTGAGATAAAGATAAATACTCAAGAATGTACTAGATATACACTAGATGGCTTGAGCTGCCAAGCAAATGAGAGAGAGAGAGAGAGAGAGAGAAAGAGAGAGAGAGATTCAAAGAAACAGATTGCTTATTGCGAAAATGAAATCAACTATAAACAACACATCTGAATAGGCTAAAAGAGTTTCTAGTCATGATTACAAGGTGTAATTTTCAAATTATCTAAGGCTAATAATTGACATGTATAATGAGAGACTTAATTTGTGTCCTGTCTTTTCTACTCTTTGATTGGAATTTGATGCATTGCTGTGTTTTATTCTTCTACATATGCTCATTTAGTTATAAAAAGAGAATGGCATTATACAATGGAGTATTACTTAGCAATGAAAAATAAGGAAATCATGAAATTTGCAGGTAAATGGTGGGACCTGGAAAGGATCATCCTGAGTGAGTTGTCCCAGAAGCAAAAAGACACACATGGTATATACTCACTCATATAAACATACAACATAGAATAAACCCACTAAAATCTGTACATCTAAACTAAGCAAAAGAGAGGACCCTAACTAAAATGTTCAATCCTAATCCTGAAAGGCAAAGAGGATGGACATCAGAAGAAAAAGAAAATAGGAAACAACCTTGGAACCTGCTACAGAGGGCCTCTGAAAGCCAGAAGAAAACAGGAAACAACCTTGAAACCTGCCACAGAGGGTCTCTGAAAGCCTCTGCAGTATAGACTGTCAAAGCAGATGCTGAGCCTGATGGCCAACTGATGGGCAGAGTGAATGGAATTTTATGTAAGAAGTGGGAAATAGTAAGAGCTGGAGGGGGCAGGAACTCCACAAGCAGAGCAACAGAACAAGATAATTTGAACACAGGGAACTTCCCAGAGACTCATACCCCAAACAAGGACTATTTGTGGAGATAACCTAGAACCCCTGCACAGATGTAGTCCATGGCAGTTCAGTGTCCAAGTGGGTTACATAGTAATGGGAGGAGGGACGGCCTCTGACATAATCTGACTGGCCTGCTCTTTGATCACCTCCCCCTGAGTGGGGAGCAGCCTTACCAGGCCACAGTAGAGGACAATGCATCCACTTTTGATGAGAACTGATAGACTAAGATCAGAAAGAAGAGGAGAACCTCCCCTATCAGTGGACTTGGGGAGTGGCATGCATGCAGAAAGGGGAGGGAGGGTGGGATCGGGAGGGGAGGAGGGGGGGGCTTATGGGGGGGATACAAAATGAATAAAGTGTAATTAATAAAAAATTAAAAAAAAAGACTGGCATTAATCACCTTTCTGATCTTAATGAGAAAAATGAGTTCACTACTATTTTTCTTTGAATTACTTCTCTTCCACAGTATTTCTATTTTCCTCTTCAAATTGGATGTTGTAACTAAATAGAGGGTATCCTAGCTGATAATTCTGGACTCCAACTTAGAGTTGGCTGAGATATTGTGTTTTTAACATACTTCTTTCCATCACTGCTCATGGAATTAATGACTGGAAAAAAACATTTTTCTATAAGTGTTTTTACTCTCTCTCTGAAAGCAACTAGCACAATTACCAATTACCAAATGTAGGACATGGCTTTTTGCCCTTATACACACAGCAAAAGCAGCTACACGTACATGATGTACTTAAGAATGGTCAACCTGGGCATAGGATGGTGAGAGTTTTATGGTACTAAACATTTCTCTGAGGACCTACAGACAGTTACCTATAAACAGTAGGAGTGAGTAGGCAGTTTGTTCAGCAATGAATCCATTGGTTCGTTTTAGGATCATGTAAAAAAAAAAAATACTTACTATGCTGTGATAAGCAATCCTGCTTTAAACTTACTAGGTTCTCAAAACAAAAAGAAAACAATCACAACATAACAAAACTGGGGATTACTAATACGGAATATGACTCTCAGGGTGGACAAAAGGTGAGAGTATAATGTAGAATGAATATAATCAGTCTGTTATAAACATGCATAAAATATGACGAAACCCATTATTATGTATAATTAACTTGTGACATAAAATATTGATAAATAGCTTTTCTATTTCAATACTGAATTAGCCCTCCTGAAATAGAAAGTAAAAACTGTTAACTGAGTCTGGACTACATATTTATATAAAAATTATTTCAATTAAACTGATTTTTTAAAGGTGGCTAAAGGGTGGAAGCAAGAATATGAACCAAGTGCAGTACCTCTGATTCCCAAACACTGCTTCTGAAGTTTTATTGACATCAGACATCATAATATTGATCTCATGGTCCAATTTCTGCACATGTTAGAGAGCACATTGGTATTTTGATAAAGTTATGTAACTCTAAAGCAGACAGGCATGTACTTTTATAACATTACACAAGAAAATATCTCATTAAACATTTGTTAGTCAAGTGTCATTAGATTCCCTAATGGAGACTCAAGCTTCTAGGGAAGCAACAAACCTCTCCCTCTTTCCCTCCTTCCCCTTCCCTGTCCCTGTCCTTCTCTCCCTCCCTCTCCCTCCTTTTTCCTCCCTTTCCCCTTCTTCTTTTCCCTCTTCTTCTTCCTTCTTTTTCCTCCCTCCCTCTCTTCATGCCTTCCTCCCTCTCTCTCTCTTTCTCTCAGTGTATGCACATATGCATCCATGAATATGTGTGCAAGTGTATACAAGAGTATGAAGGTAAGAAGACAACTTTGGACTTCATTCCTAAGGTGCCATACAACTTGCTTTTTGAGTACCCCATTGCCCTAGAACTTGCAAAGTAGATTAAGCAAACAGTCCATGAGTTCAGATTCTGCCCATTTATGTTCCCAACAACAGCATTACAAGAATGTGGCACCACTGAGTTTTTTTTTTTCCATAAGTTCAATGATACTTAATCTTCTTTAAATCTGAAAACACTTCACCAACTGAACTCTATCCTTAATTACAACATGTTGAATCTTTTAAGAACAGTATATTTCAAAAGACCCCTAGTTATTTTGAGTTAGCCCTTTCTGACTCCTACTTGAAGATCAAGATTAAGCAGTCAGTTTTTCTTGTTTCCACACCTTTGGTTTGTCATCATCAACACTAACTCTAAAACTGTAAACCCAAACAAAAACCATTCTTTTGTAACCTTCCTTAAAATGATTTGTCACATTACAGAAGGGTAATTAATGCATCAACTGTTTTAGTTTATTTTTCTCTTCTCTGACAAGAGCAATTTAAGGAAGAAAAATTATTCTGGATCATATGTCAGCCTATCATAGAGAGGAAGTTGAAGAATCAGGGGCTTGCAGATCCTGGTTCCATTGCATCTACTGTCAAGATTCAGGGGGATATGAATGCATGTTTGATAGTGTTCAGCCTTTTTCTTAATTTATCCTGTCCATAATCCCATTCCCAAAAAGCAGTCCTTCCCATATTAAGATAAATCTTCCCATATTAATTAATGTAATCAAAATAATCTCTACAGATATTCGCAGAGGCTAAAATTAATCTAGATATGAATTACAAGCATTCCTGGAGGCTTGCCTCTGATGTCTAGATTATGTAAAGTTGAGAGTTAACACTAACCACCGCAAAATCACTACTAAATTTCCCATACTAATGACAGCTAAACTTTTTTCTCCTTTTTTTCCTTCTTTTTTATTTTATTTTTTATTATTAGTTACATTTTATTAACTCGGTATCCAGCTGTATCTGCTCCCTCATTCCCTCCCAAACCCACCCTCCCTTCCTTATCTCCTCCCTGCCCCTTTCCAAGTCCACTGATTGGGGAGGGCCTTCTCCCCTTTTATCTGATCCTGTTTTATCAGGTATCTTCAGAACTGGCTATGACAGCTAAACTTAACAACTCTTGTCATTAAATATATCTCTCCATGACTCTATATCAAACTTAAAGATAAAAATACACAGATTGATCCATTTCTTTCTGGCTTTAGTCTTTTTTTATGTTTGTTTGTTTGGTTGGTTGGTTTTTGAGACAGAGTTCCTCATTGGAGATTTGGCTGTCCTCAAAATGGATTTATAGACCAGGAGGGATCAAAATCACAGAGATCCACCTGCCTCTGCCACTCTCCCAAGTGCTGAGATTAAAGGCATGAGCAACCACCACCCCTAGATGCCAATCCCTGCTGCCAGAAAACATGCCTTAAGTCAACACAGACTGAAACATGTAAAATAACTTCTCCAGCCTCCAGAAAAGAAAACAAAAATTAACACTGTGAATTGGTGAAGGGAAGTGAGATGTTGCTAACTTCATATCAGGGTGAGAGAGTATTTGGCCCCATTGAGGGTGCTGATAGTGACTTCTTGCATAGAGTGAGCTTTAAACTTGTTGACGAAACTTAACTTTGGAGATTCTGGAAACACTGCGTAAGACATGAATGGCTGCTAGGAGAGAAAGAGGCATTTTCTTTCTCTCTAAGATACACAAGCAGCTAAGCAGCTAAGATACACAATACCTACTGGTTGTTGGCTCTCCTGCAGGTCTTTTAAATACAGTATTGCCTCACTCCTCATTAGAGATCACTTCAAGGCCATTTCTTCACTGAAAGATCTTGCTGTCTCCAGTGCCTAATAAGGAAGACATCCTACTTCCCTCCCTTCACAGTACTAGGCGTTTTCTGGGTGCCAAAGAAAGAACACAAAACTGAACAGCACTTTCTGAATTCTGCTGAGAGTTTCCACAAGATCATATCTCTTGATTACTAACTCCATGCTAAAATTGCTATCATAGATCTCTTAGGATTCTATCTAGTCCTTGTGCATTTATTATTTTATATTATTTTACGTGTCTATGCATGTGTGTGCACAAGTATATGTGAGGGTCATGCTAACAGTCTTAGATATAGTGTCTCTTAGTGTCCTGGAATCACCAAGTAGACTAGGTTGGCTAGCTCCCAAGCCCTAGAACTGTGCCTGTCTCTGCTTCCCAAGTGCTTGGATTACAAGTGTCTGAAACCCAGGAATTAGTACATAAACCCAAAGAAAAGATCTTTACTTACTTACTTACTCTGGCTATCCAGAGGCATATTGAAATAGCACGCGTGAGTACATGAGTGCCTGCATGGGTTGCAATTTGACATAGGGGCTATGTTAATTAGAAGACACCACTAGCCTTCTATGCTTACCCCTGATATATTTTTAGGGAGAAGATTTCTTTTAAAAATGTATTTTAACCCATTTTGGCTTTGACCTTGTAAATTGCAGCTTCCATTTATATGTTCTTTTCAATACAGAAAAAAAGTTTCAAGGGAGCTCATTTTGGACATCACTTAAAAATACATCCAGAATAAATGCTCATTAGGGTTTGTTATCTCTGTGCTCACTTTAATTAGATCTAATTAGTCCCTCTAAATAGACACATATTAAAGAAAGAAAATGAGTATTTTAAAATGAGGTCCAATGCTTTCTAGTGACTCAGCAGTCTTCATCTTTCCATGGTACATTTTGTAATTAAAGACAAGCAGAGTGTTTGTTTAAAGTAGAGGATGGGACTGGAAGCACAAACTCATCCAAAAACTTCATTATCTTCACATTTCTGTGGGTTTTCCTTCCAAAATAAATATACCGAAGTGTTTAAGTTAGCCTGGGTGACTCCATTTTGGAATGAGGAGCCATCTTGACCAGGAGCTGAACTAAGGTACCAGGAAATATCCCAGAATGTGCACTTGGTGGAAAACAAAGTTAACTCTCCTAGCAACAGCTTCCAGGAAATATCATAGAATAAATATGTGATAGAAAATAGAGGCAATCTCCCTGGCAACAATCAGCGAGAATCAGTTAGAAAAAAAAATCTCCCCAACATTCCAGATGTAGTTTAGAAGAATGACAATTGTGATTATGTAGAAGGTCACCTGGCCCCTATGACTTTCACCCAATCCTGTAAATTCAAGGCATGAACCCCCTGCTTGCTGTCATGGAAACCCCCTGTTTTGGGGTTTTCTCTTTAAAAATCCTGCTCACTCAGGGCTTGGGGTCCCACTTCTCTACTGCATCATCAGTGAGACTTGGGTCCCTAGTTCAACTGTTCTCATAATAAAGCTCTTTTGCTCTTGCATCGAGTTGCCTCTTGGTGATCTCAGAGGGTCCCGTGATCCTAGCATAACAACACCCCCACTCACACATTCTCCCTCTCACTCTACCTTTCCTGTACAGTGCTGTTGAAACTCCCTTAATGTTTGTTTACTTCTGAAAATCCTACAATCAGAAAATTACTTTCTGTTCTACTGAAGGTGATAGAGAGCCCTCAGAGTTGCAGAACACCTGCCTATGTTCTGAAATGTACATTCTCTTGTTCAAGTTGTTGAAGATCTAACCTTGTTGGGTAAAGTTAAATCTAGATCTATTTTTTAATACTGTGTGCTGTTTCAAAATGAGCCTGACTCTAGGGTTAACAGTAGAGATAAAAATTGATGAAAATCAGATGAAATGAACAGTTAAAACAACAGCAAGGAATGTGCTTTTAGCTGGGCACATGCTCAGTTGTAGAGCACATGCTTAGCTTCATATGGCCCTAGGCTCAATCCTAGGTACACACACACACACACACACACACACACACACACACACACACACACACCTATTTTCACAACTTTCTCAGATGTAGAAGAACCTTTAATCCCTTCACATTTCTCCAGGAAAGACCTCTGAAGTCTGCAACAAGACCTCTCCTCTGAGACCCTGCAGGGGACTATGGCAAGTTATTTCTGGTTTGAGATTTCTATGAACAGACAATGAGAAAAATTCTAGCACATCCATTCTCCAGAAATGTTCAGCACATAACTCTGTGTTCAGATGGGCTGTAATATCTGAATAAGATAAGATTGATGTTCTTGCTTATACAATTGATTCATTCCCTAGTGACCAGTAACAGATGCTGTGACAGACTCCCTAATATTTCCTTGGCATGATAAACCATGTTGACTTTGCTTCCTCTATCCTTCAAGGGCATCTTATAACTTACCCTTGTTCTATTTATTTGTTGGAAAATAATTTATTTGTTTACATGTGATTATGAGGGACAAAGAAGAGTTTCCCTACTATGGGTCATCCTTCAGTTTTGTGAAAGAAGTTGGATGTGGTAGTAGTGCTACTAGCCAATTCATTCAACCCATTTTTTGTGTTCACACATGTGTGTTCAGTTTCCAGTGATACACATCACTGGGCCTTGCTTGCTTCAATTATTGCTTTTCTGACTTCCCACACTTCAGCACCTGTTCAGTAAGCTATGTCTAATCCATTCTCATTTCTGAATTAACTGAAAGGTTACCTTGATCCAAAAAAGTAAGAATATTGTCTAAAATACAACCTCTAATGTATCTTCATGATTATCAGAATACAGCAAATAACTCGCATGCTAATGTCAACTTGTTGGAGAGAACTACAGAAAAACTATAACGGAGATGATCAGATAATGTCTGCCACCTTGAGAGAGGATAATCTACTTTTGTGCTTGGGAAGCCTGAAGAAGAAAGAGAATGTAGAAGGAACTGAACTGGACTCAGAGAGTAAAGGCAAGCTGTGTCTCACTATCACAGTGGCAAGCTTCTGCATAACTGCTACAGATACATCCATTCAACTGGATGCAATATGTTGCAGGGTGAATGAGAGCTCTTGGTCTTTAGACAATAGGAGGGGAGCACAGATATCTGCCGAGAGTAGCATGTGTCTAAAATGAAACAGCTCACTTCGGAAACTAAAAGCAGCAAATAAATTGTTTTATTTTATGTTTGACTTTTTGCCTTACGTTTGTTCTAAATTAATTATCAGAGATTCAAAAGTTCTTTGGGCAGATAGCAGGAGTTGAGCATGACTTGACAGGCAGGAGGAGTGGAAGAAGCATTGAGAGATGACAGTGAAAAGTTGGCAATGTTGAACTCATAAGAGCCCTATCATCTCTTAGAGGCAGAGGGGAAGATGAGGAAACTGTCCCACTCAGCTTCACATATTTGAACACTTGGTTCACAGCTGTTGTGACTGTTTGGAAGGTTGTGAAACTTCAAGGAGGCAGAGACTTGTTATAGGATTGGGCCTTGAGGCATTATAATGAGGCTTACTTTACTTTTTACTCTTGGCTTCCTGAATAAGGATAAAATATGACCAACTGCTTGCTACTCTTGCTGCCTTGTCTTGTATGCCTACTGCCACACGGTCCCCACCTTGATGAACTGTATACTGTTGAAATGGTAGTGAAAAGTAAATATTTTCTCCCCTAAGCTAGTTGGCCAGCGTATTCATCACACAAATCAGAAGGTAACGAGGAAAGTGAAGTGGAGAAAGTGTCCATGTAGAGTTATGTAAGGCAAAGAGGAGGTTCATGAAGATGTGGAATTAAAGAACCAAAGTAAATTTGTTGCAGAAATGATTTCACACTGGTAGAGTTTTGAACATGTATTAATTTTTCATTAATAGACTAAATTTGGGGGTATATGATATGACTAATTCTGATGTCTGAAATGGGCAGTGAGATGGTTTGAAGACACGTTTTATTTTCTGTGATGCTTCATCTCCATTGACAACTTAATGAGATATAGATCACAAGGGATGCACACTTTTCTTTAAGAGGGTGTTTCCCAAAAGATTTGAGTGAGGAAATCCCACCCTAAATTTTGAAAAACAAACAAACAAACAAACGTTCATGGACTGATATGTCAGGGTAAATGAAAATGAGAAAGTGAGCTGAGCACCAGCATTCATCTCTCTCTGCTTCCTCACTGGGTACAAGAAAACAAAGCAGCAGCATCTGTCTTCAGTAATGATGTCCCTGAGAGGATTCACTGTACCATCAAACTGTGACACAAAATTTACTTTCTTCAGTTGCTTCTGCCATGTGTGTTGCCATAGAAATGGGAAAAATAACTCATGTATTTAGCATTCTAACATATTCAGAGCTGCAGTACCTGATTCCTCTGTTTCATCCTTTCATGTCTGTAGTTGAGCACCTGAAGTCCATTGCCAGACGGTTTTTTTAATCTTAAACTCTTTGTTTCTGATATTTGGAAACTTTTACTTAATAATGCATGTCTTACTCAGTGCAAAATGCCACAGGCATTTGTGTCCCTACAAAAGTAATAGTCCTTAAAATAATCATAAGAATTGTGTATCAAGTCCCCTGAATAATGATGTTTCTAGCATGGAATGGTTTTATGATGCTTAGTTACTGCTATATCCAGGAAGTCCCCCTATGATACAGATATAAATATTTGTAGGGTGACTGAATGAACCAGAAGTAAATAAAATGCTGATCTTTCTTCTTTTGAGAGCCTAGTTTTCAGAAATGACTAGACAATAAAGGATATTAATAAACCTGCAGAAAGCTACATTGCATATTGAAAGAGCTTTCAAGCAATAGGTTTACATATTTTAAAGAAAAATCAAGAAAGGAATGTCCCAAGATTGGATTCTGCTTTCAGTTACAATGCATTCTTAGAATAGGAACAAATTTCTCTGGAGCTGTGATTTAAAGAGCTGTTTAAAGGCAATATGGAAAAAGCTCTCTGTAAGTGCTGTTGTGGGTGCCTGAATGCGCACATGTCTATGCAATTTATTTTGGTATGTAATAGTGTCATCAGAATCAAAGCAGAATTATCAGATCTGTCATTTTAGCATTTAATTTTGGACATTATCATTTTAATTTATCTACACATTTAAGACAAAAAAAATCTTACCATTTTCTTGGTTAGTTGAGTAAATGAAATTTAATAAAATATTTAGTTCTAATCCTCAAGTTTATTATTGATACAGTTGATATATCAATAATTTCTACATGTTGGGTGAATGACTTTCCTTGGAGATAAGCAATCCCCGTGCGTGTGCGTGCAAAAAGTTATGAAATGCCAAAGCCATAACTGCATCAAAGACTAACTTGGTGATACAATGAGCTTTTAATGGGATCATGAACAGGGGTGTACATAGGGGCATAGATGACTCAAAATTGGCTACCTTACCAAAAAACCCAACTGCAACACAGGAGAGGATCCACAAAAGCACAGCTCTCCATCTATCTCCCCTCATAGCATTTGTAGTCATAATTGCCTCCCCAACATCTCTAAACTTCATGGGGGTGGGGAGCATTTAGAATCAGTAAAGTTTCTACCTCTTCAGATATGTGTATCCTGTTTATATTATAAGCCTCATTAGTTTTCCCTTCCCTCCTAGAAATCATGTTCAATTTGGAGGAACCTACTATAATAAATTATGGTACACAGGAAACTGGAAGTGGACTGGGAGAAGGTTGGGTAAGTTCTTACTGTGCAAACATCAAGACTTGAGATGAATGCCCAACACTTTTATGTTAAACAGAGTTGCTATAATTTGTTTTCTGTTGCTGTGATGAAACACTAACCAAAAGTTCTTGAGGAAAAGGTGGATTTCATCTTATACTTTCAGGTTACAGTACTTCATCTAAGGAAGCCAGAGAAGGAGCTCAGAGCAGGAACCTGGAAGCAGAAATTGAAGCAGAAGACATGGAAGAGTGCTGACTACTAGCTTACTCTCATGGCTTGCTCGGTTTGGCTTCTTTTATAACCTAGGACTACCTAACAAGCAGTGAATCTGCCCAAAGTGTCTGAGCTCTCACACGTTGATCATTAATCAGGTGAGTGTGTCACAGGTGTCCACACAAACCAATCTGATGGAGACAATACCACAGTTAAGGTTTCCTCTTCACAGGTGACTTTTTTTGTGTTGAGATGCAAAACCTAACCAGCATATGAGGCATAGTAACATGTCCTCGTAATATGAGCATATGAAGGCAGGGAGTCATGCTACAGCTTGGTGCCAGCCAGCCTAGCTGAATTGGTGAAGTCCAGATTCATAGAGAGACCTGATAGAGGAAGACATCCAATGCTCATCTCTCTGGCTTCTATGTGCATCTATAGCAGAACAAACTTGCATATAAACAAATGTACAACACATACACACAGCAAACAAACAAATAAATAATTGATAAATAAATAACTCAGAAAAATGAAGGTGACCTCTATATTCTAGGCCTTCTGAATTTTCAAGTCTTCTAGAAGCTGATATTCCAAGAATGGGTGAATAAAACCATCAGTCCACTAGTTAAATACATGCCCTAAATCACATCGGAGGTTCATTGAAGGCATTTGTGTTAACATTTTTCACAAAGTTTTAATGCCATTGGTAACTAGCTTATAAAGACATTGTGGATTACCAAAGTAATGTATATTAGAGAATATATTGGGAATGTATATTAGGAAACATTTGTCCACAAGAGAGTTTTAAAATGCACAACCTGAAGATAGAAGTCAGTAAAGAATATGAATCATGAATTCTTAGAAGACTGAGGGTATCCTAGGAGAGAATATGAACTGTAATGATGGTTTACCATGATAGCTGCATTAAAATATCCCTCATTATTATTGTGCACAATAATGGGCATCAACTAATATATGACTTTGCTTCACAAGAATTTCTTCAGGAGCATAAAGTACTTCACATGACCTATCTCAATCATATTAATCATATTTCTCCTTATTGGAAAGTTAGTTGGACCTAGGTCTTCTATGTATATGTAGCTGATGGGCAGCTCAGGCTTCACTAGTGGATTCACTAGTAAGGGGTGCATGGGTGTCTCTGACATGGACTCTGATGCGTGATTTTGATCAATTCCTCTTGATGGGACTGCCTTACTAGGCCACAGGGAAAGAGGACAAACTCAGTCCCCATGAGACTTGATGAGCTGGTTTGGGTGGGTAGGAGGGAATCCACTTTTCTGGGGAATAGGAGAGGAGAACAGGAGAGAGAGTGTGGGACTAGGAGGAGAGGATGTAAAGTGAATAAAGAAATTAATTAATTAAAATAGTAAAAAAAAATCTGGTACTTTTTCAGAGAATTAGGAATAGTGCTTCCTCAAGACCTAGCAGTACCACTCCTGGGAATATATCCACAAGATGCTCAATTATACAAGGACATCTGCTCAACCATGTTTGTAGCAGCTTTATTTGTAATAGCCAGAAGCTGGAAACAACCCAGATGTCCCTCAGTTGAGGAATGGATACAGAAATTGTGGTACATTTATACAATGGAATACTACTCAACAATTAAAAACAAGGAAATCATGAAATTTGCAGGCAAATGGAGGTCTAGAAAAGATCATCCTGAGTGAGGTATCCCAGAAGCAGTATATACACTCATGGTATATACTCACTTATAAGTGGATATTAGACATATAATGTAGGATAATCATACATAAATTTGTATACTTGAAGAAGCTAATCAAGAAGGAGGACCTTGGGTAAGATGATCAATCCTCACTCAAAAAAGGCAAACGGGATAGACATTGGAATAGGGAGAAAACAGGAAAGAGGACAGAAGCCTATCACAGAGGGCCTCTGAAAGACTCTGCCCAGTAGGGTATCAAAACATATTCTGAAATTCATAGCCAAACTTTGGGCAGAGTGCAGGGAATCTTATGAAAGAAGGGGGGATAGAAAGGCATGGAAGGAACAGGAGCTCCACAAGGAGAGGTACAGAAACAAAAAATCTGGGCACAAGGTTCTTTTCTGAGAATGGTCCAAAAAAAGACCATTCATGGAAATAATTCAGAACCCCTGCACAGAAGTAGCCCATGGCAGCTCAGTGTTCAAGAGGGTTTCCCAATAATAGGAACAGGGATGGTCTCTGACATGAACTCATGGGCTGGTTCTTTGATCACCTCCACCTGAGGAGCAAGCAGCCTTACCAGGCAACAGGAAGACAAAGAAGCCAGTCCTGATGAGACCTGATAGACTAGGTTCAGATGGAAAAGGAGGAGGAGCTGCCCTATCAGTGGACTAGGGGAGGGGCATAGCAGAAAAAGAGGGAGGGAGGGTAGAATTCGGAGGGGGTGGGAAGGGGCTACAGCTGGGATATAATGTGAATAAACTGTAATTAATAAAAAGAAATAAAAAAATAATAATAAAAGAAATGTAGCTCCATAAAAATGGTGACATTTTAAGAGCTCTACATAGCTAGATCTTACAAAAATGTGTTTGTGTATTGTAAAGAGGTGCAAAGAACAATATCAAATAGTTAATGGCTGGAGTAATGGTTCAGTGGGTTAGAATGTTTGCTGTGAAGAATGAAGACATGAGTTTGGATCCCAAATACATAAACATCTGAGAGGAGTTACATTCATTCATGTGTAAT
Source organism: Psammomys obesus (assembly GCF_907164565.1). Taxonomy (NCBI): domain Eukaryota; kingdom Metazoa; phylum Chordata; class Mammalia; order Rodentia; family Muridae; genus Psammomys; species Psammomys obesus. The sequence goes on along the minus strand of NW_026585504.1, from coordinate 54,984,397 downwards.
TGTAACCCTCAGTGCTGGGGTAGAAACTTGAGAATCACTGAACTTACTGTGCATGTACCATAGCAGAAAATGATAAGCTCAAGGTTCAGTGAGAGAGCATGCCTAATAATAGAACAAGATACCTGTTGTCTTCATTATGTATTAATTGGCTCACAGATCTGCATATACAAGCATACATCACACATACATGAACGCAGATTTAAAACCTCAGATTTTTAAAAAATTATTTTATTTTTTTAAATTACAGTTTATTCACTTTGTATCCAAGCTGTAGCTAGATCTTGAGGTAGCACTATTTCTAATTTTCTGAGAAAGTGCCAGATTGCTTTCCAAAGTTGTTTACAAGGTTACATTCCTGCCAGCAATGGAAGAGGTTTTCCCTTTCTCCACAACCTCTCTAGCATGTATCATCCCTTGAATTTTTTTTTAATTTTATTTTTCTTTTTAGTTACATTTTGTTAACTCTGTGTCCCAGCTGTATCCACTCCCTCATTCCCTCCCCAACCCCACACTCCCTTCCTAGTCTCCTCCCTGCCCCTTTCCAAGTCTAGTGATGGGGGTGGGGACCTCCTCCCCTTTCATCTGAACCTGTTTTACCAGGTATCTTCAGGTCTGGCTGCAAAGTCCTCCTCTGTGGCCTAACAGGACTGCTCCTCCCTTGGGGGGTGGGGAGGTCAAAGAGCCTGCCCTTGAGATCCTGTTAGAAATAGTCCTTGTTCCCCTTACTTTGGAAAACTACTTTGTTACTGAGCTACCACTGGCCACATCTGAGCAGAAGTTCTAGGTTATATCCATAGATGGTCCTTGCTTACAAGTTTTCCTCAGCATAATTATAGTTTTGACAATTCTTTGAAGTTCTGTCCCATGTATGTAATTTTTTTTTCTATTCTGGGAAATATTACACTATGGGAGAATGCCCTAGTCTATACAGAGTAACCTGTATAAACTGTGGAAATTTGAAACATTTCAGCTTTGTTTTTTTGTGGTCTCCCATATGTTTTTGTTTGTTTGTTTGTTTAACTCAGTGGTGGGCTCTTTGACCTCCTTCCTTCCCCAGGGAGGAACAGCCTTGCTAGGCCACAGAGGAGGACATTGCAGCCAGTCCTGAAGATACCTGATAAGCTAGGGTCAGATGAAAGGGGAGGAGGACCTCCCCTATCAGTGGACTTGGAAAAGTACAGGGAGGAGATGAGGAAGGGAGGGAGGGATTGAAAGGGAATGAAGGAGGGAGCTACGGCTTGGATACAAAGTAAATAACCTGTGATTCATATAAAAAAATAAAAATTATAAAAAAAATAAAACCTCAGATTTTATCACAAACATTTTATTTTTTAATAATCCATCTTAAGTAGGGTGAATTTACTTCTACAGTAGAACACCAAGTAAAGAATAGAGCTGAAATTCGAAATCAGAGAAATCTCCTCCATACTGAAAACACCCAGGACCTAAGTCTCAAAATTGCTTATTTTTGGTAAGAAACAGAAAATGTGCAGAAAATCTGTTTTGCTCTTCCTCTCATTGTTTCGATTTCCAGATGAAAGCTGCTATTGAAATGTTTTGTGTCTTGAGAAACATCCAAAGGATGGTGTGTACTAGAAGGAAACTGCATGCACAAGCTCACTTCCCTTTGCTTCCCACCTCATAGGTGTGACCCAGCTCACAATGCAGATGTACAGTCCCTGCTCAACCACAGGCAGCACTTCCAAAAGACCAGGTAAGCTGCCCACAGACTTTGCCAATCTCTCTAACGCCAGACACATATCTTAAGATAGCCCTTGGCCCTGTTACAGAATGCAGTGGCAGCTCCCCTCCCCAAAGCCCATGCCCCCATTGTTCCTAATGACTATCTACCCTTACCCCAGCCACCAATACCAGGAAGCATTCTCCATTAACACACCAGCCAATCAAACCATAAAACAGGCAATCCTCAGCCAACACACTCTCTGAAACTTCAACAAAATAAACAGAATCCAATGAACAAAATTCCCAACCAAGAATAACAAATCTAGTAATCATCACCTAGATCTATAACCACCTCAACCCAGAATCCTAGATACCAACATAAAAATATAAACGATGACAAATAGAGTGGTATGTCACCACCAGAGCCCAAATATCCTACCACAGGATGTCCTCAAGATTCCACCATAGCAGAAACATAAGCAAAATACCTTAAAATCAACTATATGAAGATGATAGAGGTCCTTAAGGAAAAAAATGAATAAATTCTTAAAGAAATCCATAAAAACACAACAAAAATTGAAAGAATGAATACATCCCTTAAAGAAATCTAAGAAAAAACAAGGTAATTTTTGAAAGAAACAAAACTAATCAAGACATGAAAATTGAAATAGATGCAAAAAAGGAAACACAAACTGAAGGAACACTGAAAATTAAAAAATTAAGGATGTGAACAAGAACTATGACAGCAAGCTTCACCAACAGAATACAAGATAATTAAGGGAAAATCTCGGGAATGGAAGATATGATAGAAGAAATGGACACATTGGTTAAAGAAAATGTTAAACATAAAATTTCCCAGTGTCAAAACATCTATGAATCTGGGTTACTAAAAAATAACTAAATCTATGAATAAAAGGAATAGAGGAAGGAAGAGAATATCAGTTCAACTGTCCAAAATTATTTTCAGTAAAATCATAGAAGAAAAATATTCTAACCTAAAAGAGATGCATATAAACATACATGAAGCATACAGAAAAAATAGGTTGTACTAAAAAGAAAGTCCCCTTTCCACATAAAAAAGAAAACACTAAACATACAAAACAAAAAAAAGCATATTAAAAGCTGCAAAGAAAAAAAGACCAATATATAAAGGCAGACTTATATTAATTAAACTTCACACCTCAATAGAGATTCTAAAGCCAGAAGGGTGTGAACAGATGTGCTGCAGACTTTATGAGACCACAGATGCCATCCCAGACTTTATACCCAGAAAAATGTCCAAATACCATAAATGGAGAAAATAATATATTCTTTTATAAGGTAATATTTGAACAAAATGTATCTACAAATAGAGCCCTAAATAAGACAGAGAAAAAAACCCAAAACAAAGCTATATGAAAACATAGCATACAAAATAATCTCACATCAACAAAACCAAAAGAAAGGACACACGCACACACACGCTCACTCACATATCCAACACCAACATAAACAACAAAATAACAAGAAGTAACAATTGTTGTTCATTGATAATCTCTCAATATCAGTTGGCCTCAATTCTCCAATAAAAAAAAAAAAACATGGATTAACAGACTAAATAAGAAAACAAGACCCATTCTTTTGCTGTAGACAAGAAACACACTTCAGTATCAAGCATAGACACTACCTCAGAGAAAGGTACTTGAAAAAGTTATTACAAGTAAATAGAATTAAGAAGCCAGCTAGTGCAGCCATTTTAATACCTAACAAGTCAAATTAATCTGAGGAGATGGGGAAGAACACTACACATTCATCAATGAAATAATTCAAAAGATGGCCTTTCAGTTCTTAACATATATGCCTCAAGCACAAGAGGAGCCACCTATATGAAAGAAACAGCTTAAATTACATATCAATACTAATACATTTATACTGGGAGTCTTCAATACTCCAGTCTCATCAATGAACTGGTCATTAAGACACAAACAAAACAGAGAAATACCAGTGTTAACTGATGTTATAGATTAAATGAAACTAAGAATTATTTGCAGAACATTCCAAGCAAACACAAAAGTATATACTTTTTTTATCTCACAGAGATTTCTCAAAAATCAATCACATACTTGAACACAAAACAAGTCTCAATAGATATAATAAAATTAAAATAACCTTCTGCATCTTATCAGGTCAACTGGATTAAAGTTGGACATTATCAACAACAGAAAGCTTAAAAACTCATCGAAACTGAACAATTCTCTACTGAATGACTACGGAGTCAAGAGAGAAATAAAGAATGAAATAGTAAACTTTCAATAATTGAATGAAAATGAATATACAACATACCTAAACTCATGGGATACAAGGAAAGTGCTGTTAAGAGGAAAGTTTATAGCCCACATAAAAAAACTAAAGAGATTTTATGCTATCAACTTAACAGCACGCATGAAAGCTCTAGAACAAAAAGAAATAAGAACAGGTACAAGGAATAGACAGCAAAGAATATGCTAGGGGATGAAATCAATAAAATAGAAATAATGAGAACAATAAATATTAATAATTTTTAAATAAATAAATAAGTAATGAAATAAAGAGTTGGTTCTTCAAGAAAATCAACAAGATAGAGAAACTGTTTTCCAAACTAACTGGGGGAAGAGAAAGAGACACAGAGACAGACAGAAAGACAGGCAGGCAGATACACAGAAAATACAAATTAATAAAATCAGAAACAAAACAGGGAATGTAACAACATATACCTAGGAAAGCTAGAGAAACATAAGTGCATTTTTTTTTAAATGTGCACTCCAATAATTGGAAAGCCTAAAAGAAATAAATAATTTTCTTGATAGCTGCTTCCTACCAAAGTTAAATCAAGCTCAGACAATTTAAATAGCTCTATAATCCCTAGTAAAATAGAAGCAGTTATTAAATTATTTAATTAAAAATACCCCAGGGTCACACCGTTTTAGTGTAGAATTCTACCAGACTTTCTCAAAAAAGTTAATGCTAATACTCCTCAAATTATTCAACAAACTAGGAACAGAATAAAAAATTGCCCAATTCAATTTATTAGGGCTCAATTACCTTGATACCCAAACCCCATAAGACTCAATAAATAAAGGAAATTATAGATTAATTTTCCTTAGGAATATAGATGTAAGAATAATCAATAAAACACAAACCAAATTAAAAACATGTCAAAAAGATTATCCACCATAAACAAGTAGGCTTCTTCTCAGAGATGTAGGGATGGTTCAACATAAGAAAATCAATGCATGTATGTAAATTTAAAAAAGAACTCACAAGATGATTTCGTGAGATGCTGAGAAAGTCTTTAACAAAATGCAACAACACTTCATGGTAAAAGTACCAGAGAGGTTAGGGAAAAAGTGACTTACTTAAAAAAGAAAAAGGGCAGGAACTTACCATAGAGGGCCTCTGAAAGACTCTACCTAGCAGTGTATCAAAGCAGATGCTGAGACTCATAACCAAACTTTGGGCAGAGTGCAGTGAATCATATGAAATAAGGGGGAGTTAGTAATACCTAAATAGGACAGGAGCTCCACAAGGACCATATATATCTGGGAACAGACTGTTTCTCCAACCAAGGACCATGAATGGATATAACCTAGAACCCCTGCTCAGATGTAGCCCATGGCAGCACAGTATCCAAGTGTGTTTCCCTAGTAAGGGAAACAGGGATTGTCTCTGACATGAATTCATTGGGTGGCTCTTTGACATCCCCCCACCCCTGAGGGAGGAGCAGCCTTGCTAGGCCACAGAGGAAGACAATGCAGCCAGTCCTGATGAGACTTGATAAGCTAGGGTCAGATGGAAGGGGAGGAGGACCTCCCATATCAGTGGACTTGGAGAGAGGCAAGGAGATGAGGGAGGAAGAGTGGGATTGGGAGGGAATGAGAGAGGGGCCTACAGCTGGGATACAAAGTGAATAAACTGTAATTAACATAAAAAAATAAAACGTAATTAAAAAAACGTGATAGATGCAATTTACAACAAGCTAATTAAGCCAATATCAAATCAAAAGGAGAGAAACTCAAAACAATTGCACTAAAATAAGGAACAAGAAAAAATTGTCTGCTTTCTCCATATATATTAAATACAGTATTAGCAGTTGTATCTAGAGCAATAAAAGAGTTGAATGAAACCAAGGAGATACAAATTGGAAAAGAAGAAATCAAAGTATTATTTGAATATGATATGATAGCAAACATGAGTGACCCTACGAATTCTACTAAGGATCTCCCACAGTTTAAAAACACTTTAGCATAATGGATGGAAACAGGATTAACACAAAAAATCAGTAGCCACCTATGTAATAATGACAAACAGATTGAAGAAGAAATCAGGAAACCAACACCCTTCACAATAGATTGAAGAAATATAAAATATCTTGAGGAAACTCTAACCTAGCAAGTGAAAGATTTATATGATAAAAAATTAAAATGCCTTTCTGGATAGGTATTGAGCATTTTAGCAAGAGTCCTTCCTCTTGATTAGTTTCTTTAGGTGTAAAGATTTTAGTAGGTTTATCCTATATTATATGTCTATATGAGTGAGTATATACCAAGTGTGTCTTTCTGCTTCTGGGATAGCTCACTCAGGATGATCTTTTCCAGATCCCACTATTTACCAACATATTGCATCATTTCCTTGTTGTTTATTGCTGAGTAATATTCCATTATGTAGATGTACCACAATTTCTGTATCCATTCCTCAGTTGAGGGGCATCTGGAATGTTTCCAGCTTCTGGCTATTACAAATGAGGCTGCTCAAAGATGGTTGAGCAAATGTCCTTATTGTGTACTTGAGCCTCTTTTGGGTGTATGCCTAGGAGTGGAAAAGCTGGATCTTGAGGAAGTGATATTCATCAGAAGAAGGAGAAAAGAGGGAACAAGTCAGGAGCCTGACACAGAGGATCTCTGAAAGGCTCTGTCCTGTAGACTATCAGTGCAGATGCTGAGACTTATGGGCAACCTTTGGGCAGAGTGCAGGGAATCTTAGGAAAGAAGTGTGAAACAGTAAGATCTGGAGAGGACAGGAACTCCATGAGGAGAGCAATAGAACCAAAAATCTGAGCACAGGGGTCTTTCCTGAGACTGCTATTCTAACCAAGGACTATGCATGGAGATAACCCTGCACAGATGTAGCCCATGGCAGCTCAGTATCCAAGTGGGTTCCATTGTAATAGGAACAGGGACTGTCTCTGACATGAACTGATTGGCCTGCTCTTTGATCACCTCTCCCTGAGGGGGAAGCAACATAACCAGGCCACAGAAAAAGACAATGCAGCCACTCCTCATGAGACTTAATTGACTGGGATCAGAAGGAAGGAAAAGAAGACCTCCCCTATCAGTGGACTTGGGGAAGGGCATGCATGCAGAGGGTTGAGGAAGGGAGGGATTGGGACAAGAGGAGGGAGGGAACCACAAGGGGGATTTAAAGTGAATAAAGTGTAATTATAAAGAATAAATAAATAAAAATAAATAAAGTGCAATTAATGTAAAAAATAAAAAATTAATTAAAAAATAAAGTCCTTGAAGAAAGGAATTAAAAAAGATATTCAAAATGCAAAGATCTCTTATGCTCATGGACTGGTAGTATTAACATAGTAAAAGTGGCCATCATACCAACAGTGATCTACAGTGCCAAAGTAATTACCATTACAATTCTTTACAGACTTTGAAATGACAATTATCAACTTCATATAGAAAACAAAAAATCCAGAATAGTTAAAGCAATCCTGTACTATAAAACAAAGAACGAAACAAACAAAAAACTGCTAGAGATATCACTGTCACTGATTCCTAAGTTGTACTACAAAGTTATCATAATAAAAACTGCATGGAGATCAAAGAGCAGGCCAATCCGTTCATGTCAGAGGCAGACCCTGTTCCTGTTACTATGGTACCCACTTAGACACTGAACTGCAATGGGCTACATCTGTTCAAGGGTTCTAGGTTATCTCCATGCATGGTACTTGGTTGGAGTATCAGTCTCAGTAAAGACCTCTGTGCTCATTTTTTTTTTCTGTTGCTCTCCTTCTGGAGCTCCTTTCCTTTCCAGATCTTACTATTTTCCCACTTTTTTTCCTAAGATTCCCTGCACTCCACCCAAAAGTAGGCCATCCCTGAGGGGGGAGCAGCCTTACCAGGCCACAGAGGAAGACAATGCTGCCACTCCTGATGAGACCTAATCGACTAGGATTAGAAGGAAGGAAAAGAAGACTTCCCCTATCAGTGGACTGGGGAGGGGCATGCATGGAGAAGGGGGAGGAAGGGAAGGATTGGGAGGGGAGGGAAGAGGGAGCTACAGAGGAGATACAAAGTGAAAAAAGTTTAATTAATTAAAAAATTTAAAAAAGAACTTTCAACAAAAAATTAAAAAAAAAAAAAACAACTGCATAGCATTGGCATAAAAACAGACACAATGATCAACAGAATTGAATTGAAGACCCAGGCATTAATTCATACCTAAGGCACCTGGGTTTTGTTACAGAAGCCAGAATATGAACTGGCAAAGACAAATCATCTTTAACAAATGGATCTGTTCAACCTGGATGTCTGCATGTTAAAGAATGCAAATAACACTTTACCTATCACTCTACTCAAAACTCAAGCCCAAGTAGATCAAAGACCTCAACACAAAACCATACATATTGAACCTGACAGATGAGAGAATAGGATATCACCTTGGATGGATTGGCACAAGAGACAACTTTCTGCACAGAACACCAATAATGTAAGCTCTCAAATCATCAATTAATAAATGGGACCTCAAGAAACAGAGAGGCTTTTGTAAGGCAAAAGATATTGTCAGCCACACAAAGTTGCAGCCTTAATAATAATAATAATAATAATAATAATAATAATAATAATAATAATAATAATAATAATAATTAAACAAAATTACCAAGATCACTAGTAAATTTTAAGGAGCCTTGCTCCAGGATGGAATGCTTCAGTTTGGAGGAAACAGCCACAGAACAGGAGGCTGAAAGTAGACAATGCAGCCAGAGCCAAGAGTGGCTATTACTGAGAATAAGTTCTCAGTTCCTACTTCAGGGTGGGGGCTTTGGACTATACCCCTGGCCAGGATGGGCTGATAGAGATAATAGCTGCAGCACTGTGACCCAACTAACCTCTAACCTACCCTTTTCTTTCCATTCTGCCTCCATGGATGCACAGTAGGTGAGAATTCTGAGAGCATCTTAAACACACACACACACACACACACACACACACATAATTGAGAACAGAGGTCACATTCCCACAAGTTTATAAAATCCTAGTGGGCATGGTATCCTTTATCCTCCTATAATCACAGAGACAGAGAATCCCCAGAACAACCTGACTAGCTTGGCTAGTCAAAACTGAGATCTAGTTATTTTCATAATGTAGAGTGCAATTGAAGAAGACCTTGTGCTTCATCCTTGGGTCTCCTCATGCGTAGACACATATGTACATTTGCCTATATATAAACACACACACCCTTGTACATGTAAGCACACATGAGTAAGCTTCCCTGCAACACACATGCAAACACACAAAATGCTCAAAACATTGCTCTTATTTTATTTTATGTTTTGTGCTTTTATTCAAATAGCATGCCACTTCCATTTTTGAATTAATCTTAGGGCTTTTTAAATCAAAATAAATTAAAATTTAAACATGAAAATCAAATTTCCTTGTGGTTCAAATGTTCAGGTTATTTTATTTTTTATTTTATTTTTTGTTTTTTTTTTCTTTTTTTTTTATTAATTACACTTTCTTCATTTTGTATCCCCCCATAAGCCCCTCCCTCCTCCCCTCCCTATCCCACCCACCCTCTCCTTTCTGCATGCATGCCACTCCCCAAGTCCACTGATAGGGGAGGTTCTCCTCTTCTTTCTGATCTTAGTCTATCAGTTCTCATCAAAAGTGGCTGCATTGTCCTCTACTGTGGCCTGGTAAGGCTGCTCCCCCCTCAGGGGGAAGTGATCAAAGAGCAGGCCAATCAGATTATGTCAGAGGCAGTCCCTCTTCCCATTACTATGTAACCCACTTGGACACTGAACTGCCATGGGCTACACCTGTGCAGGGATTCCAGGTCATCTCCACGAATAGTCCTTGGTTGGAGTATGATTTTCTGGGAAGTTCCCTGTGTTCAAATTATCTTGTTCTATGCTCTCCTTGTGGAGTTCCCGTCCCCTCCAGCTCTTACTATTTCCCACTTCTTACATAGAATTCCATTCACTCTGCCCATCAGTTGCCCATCAGGCTCAGCATCTGCTTTGACAGTCTATACTGCAGAAGCTTTCAGAGGCCCTCTGTGGCAAATTTCAAGGTTGTTTCCTGTTTTCTTCTGGCTTTCAGAGGCCCTCTGTAGCAGGTTTCAAGGTTGTTTCCTATTTTCTTTTTCTTCTGATGTCCATCCTCTTTGCCTTTCAGGATGGGGATTGAACATTTTAGTTAGGGTCCTCTCTTTTGCTTAGTTTGTTTAGATGTACAGATTTTAGTGGGTTTATTCTATGTTGTATGTTTATATGAGTGAGTATATGCCATGCGTGTCATTTTGCTTCTGGGACAACTCACTCAGGGTGATCCTTTCCAGGTCCCACCATTTACCTGCAAATTTCATGATTTCCTTATTTTTAATTGCTGAGTAATACTCCATTGTATAGATGTACCACAGTTTCTGCATCCATTCTTCAGTTGAGGGGCATCTGGGTTGTTTCCAGGTTCTGGCTATTACAAATAAAGCTGCTACAAACATGGTTGAGCAAATGTCCTTTTTGTGTACTTGTGCCTCTTTTGGGTATATGCCTAGGAGTGGTATGGCTGGATCTTGAGGAATCGCTATTCCTAGTTGTCTGAGAAAGCGCCAGATTGATTTCCAGAGTGGTTGTACCAGTTTACATTATGTTTTTATCAAAATCAAAGGACAACTAAATTCAATGGAGTGTGATTGTCATTGTTTTCGCTGCTGTTTTTATGGCCTGCTGTCATTGTTTGTGTTGTGTTTAATCACCTAACTTTGCCTGTCTGTGTGATTGTAATTTTATATTATGGGGAAATAAATCTTCAGAGACAAGGACAACGGTGTAGGGCTTCTTTTGGCTGTTTTCACTTTTTATCCTTTATGCGTTATTCTTCCTCTGAATTTAACTGCTATTTGTCACTGTAATTTTAGAGAACAGTATGGCAAGTGCTCAAGATTAATCAATATCCTATCTATTTCAGGTTATGTTTTTCTGTTCTTGAGCAGTCCACTGTATATCTAGCAATCCTGCCTATATATTTGAGGCATCTTTTTTTCAATGTCTTAAATTAACACTCTGAAGACTGAAATGAATAAATAAGAAGTGTATCCTAGAAAATAAAATCTGTTTCTTTCTTTGTAAAATTTCTATTTCTAGGTTAATTGGATTCTTCAAATGAGCATTAATTGCACTTTTCTCCACCAAGAGTTCAGCAGTTCAGTACTGAGTAAGGCATATACCTCTGACAGCTTAGATCTATCTGCTATCCATATCTCTGCTTAATAATCTTGGACATGGAAAAAAAATCTGGTTTTCCAATTTCCTGACTAAAGAACTTTTATACAATGTCTATGATGATTAATTTTTAACTGGACTTGGCACAATGTAGAGGCAGCTAGAAGAGAGGTTCAGTGAGGAACTGTCTAAATTAGGTTGGTCTGTGAGTAATCAATTGTGTGAAGTAATTTCTCTTGGGTTGAGTTGGAAAGACTCACCTTGAATTTAGGCAGGATCATTTCATGGGGCAGAGCCAGAACTGAATGAAGAGCATGAGGTGAGCAGCTGCATGCATGCAATCAGTCATTCTTTCACTCTGCCTGTGCCTGGGATTGTCTGCTACACATTCTTGCTTCCTTGACTTTGCCATGATGTCATAGTGTACTCTGACACTATCAGCCAAGTCAGCCCTTCCTCCAGTAAGTGGCTGTTGTTGGGGTGTTTTGTCACAGCAGCAGAAAACTAGGGCAATATCTAGGTCGAAAAATGTATTTTGTATTCAACTATTTTTTTTAGCCATAACAGTTTCAATCACTAAAGTTATTAGATAAGTGAACACTATGTGTTCTAGGAGCAAACACTTAAAACAGAGAAATTGCCTCAAAGTAAAAGAGCAAAACCAGTTTTAGAAAAAGAAATATGCTGAGAATTTCTAATGAATGGTTTTTATATTAAGAACCGAATGTAAGATCCACACCACTGTCAGTTAAAAAAGAAAGTCATCCTACACAGCTGGGCAGGGTGGTGCATGCCATGCCTGTAATCCCAGCACTGGGGAGGCAGAGGCAGGCAGACCTGTGTGAATGCAAGGCTAGCTGGGTCCACAAAGTGAGCCCACAGCAGCCAAGGCTACACAGATAATCTGTCTTGAAAACAAACAAACAGACAAACAAACAATAAAAGCAGACAAAAAACCCACAAAACAAAATAAAAACAAACAAACAAAATAAAAGAAAGAAAAGAAATAAACTCATCCTGCAGTAGGTTGGCCATGGTCCCTGCTCATGTATCATTTATTTCCAAACCACATAAACACAGGGATTTCTGTCTACTGAATTTCAGCCGAATTTCAGTATACTGACCCATTGAAGGAGAAAGGAAAGGAAGTTCAGTATAACAAATGGCCTTGGAGACACTAAAATTTCACATTTTGGCCTTGGCATCTATACCTTCAAAGTTCTTTCCACTCTTTTCACTTTGCTCTCTTAGCAAATCTGTTTATATACAGCACATAATCTGGCCCAGTTTCCTAACAAATTCATGAAAATGATCAAATAACCAAAACTTTTTAAATTCAAAGCAAGGGAAGAGGACACCGAGAAGTTAGCCCAGTTGGTAAAGTACCGTACAAACACAAGCATAAATTAAATTCCCCAGAACACACTTAAAGAAGCCCCAGAATCTCTTGTACAAAGCTTAAATTTATAATCTCAGCTCTAGGGACACCTAGACCTTACTGGCCAGATACCTTGATGAATAGATGATCCCTGACCAATATAGGATATTGCCTCAAACTCAAGGTAGACAGTACCTGAGGGACATACCTGATATTATTCTCTGGTGTTCATATGCAAACACAGAAACATGAGAACCCAAAAATATACAAAAAAAGAAAAAATAAAAACATGACTGGCCTTAGTATTTTAAAAATATATCCAAACCACAGAAAAAGTATTTAAAATTTCTATGAAATAATTTGTTTATGATTAGCTTTTCACAAGAGAAAAATCATTAAAATCAATAATTTTGGGGTAGCACAAACATCACTAGTGACCTAGGGTAGCTTCCTTATCTATGCTCTGGTCAGACTCATTTTGCCAGTGCTGGGGAAACGTGATGGGTAAAACGCAAGGAACACTGTGGTTGGAGCATGGAGTTTTGAGTCACCCATGGATATTTTCCCTCAGAGTCCAAGCCATGCAATAAGAAAGTTCTTTTCTTTCAATCACATATACACACACAAACACACACATACACAAACACCACACACACACACACACACACACACACACACACACACACACACACAC
>NW_026585504.1:54970697-54971163 GCF_907164565.1 Psammomys obesus | reverse complement strand
CACACACACACACACACACACACACACACACACACACACACACACACCAATTTAATTAGAAAAGCTTCTTAGCTTGGCATAGTGGGGCATGTCTTTAATCCCAGCATTTAGGGAGGCAGAGGCAGGCAGATTGCTGTGAGTTCAAGGGCAGGCTGGTTTATAAAGCTCGTCCAGGACAGCCAAGGTTACACAGAGTAACCCTATCTCAGAAATACAAAACAGAAAAAAGAAAAAGAAAGAAAGAAAAGCTTTCTTTCCAGAGAATATCAGCAAAGGGTCAACACTGCCCAACATGCTGAGACTAAGAGGTAGCTGACCACTCAGCCCTAAACAAGACATTTGTGCTTTCTCTAGAGCTCAGGTAACATTTGCAGGGAAAAGGAATTAAACAAAAGAGCAAATAGATGTGTTGCAAAATGTTATTATTATTATTATTATTATTATTATTATTATTATTATTATTATT
>NW_026585504.1:54957033-54970687 GCF_907164565.1 Psammomys obesus | reverse complement strand
TTATTATTATTATTATTATTATTATTATTATTATTATTATTATTATTATTTTAGACAAAATCCAGAAGTTACAGTCAATATATCCCACCATCTATGTCCACATGCATTGGGTCTGAACAACAGTCAAACATGGAAGGAGGACTCTCTCCCTTCCTGCTAAACTACTGTCTACAGACATATTTTAGAAAGTTGGTAATTAGTACCTTCAGTTGTTTACCTACCAGAATTCCATGAATAGGTATAACCATGGTCACACTGATACCCCTTGTAAAACTGAGTCCATCTCAAAATAAATAAAAAAGACATTAATCTGAAAAAAATCATTTACATGGAGAAAGGGATTAGGTAGCATGGGAGAGAGCTAAGTGGGGATAGCCAAGGATCTTTTTAAGCACAGAAGACGGAATTCACAATTGTTCAGGTTAAGCAAGCTATATTTTGGGTGCATTCTGTTCTGCTGGCTGCCTCGACCTAAGTGGAGATTTGAAAAAGCATCCCCTTCCAGCCTCTTGAAGTCCTTTTTTTTATATGAGAGATGATGTGTTCACAGGGGCAAGAAGGTTGGCCATTACACAATACAATGAAAGGGAAGAAACATGGGTAAGTACATACATCATGTAAATGAGATTGCAAGTTTTGTGCAGGTTGAACACTCAGGAGGCAAGGGCATGTGTATCTCTCTGAGTTTGAGGCCAGTCAGGTCTACAGAGCTATTTCCAGAACAACCAAGGCTATACAAAAAAACCTTGTTTTGAAAAACTAAACAAACAAACCGCCAAACATGTTTTACAGTTTACAACAGATCTAAAATAAAAAATAAAAAAAAAGAAAAGAAAGAAAGAAAAGAAAAAAAAAGAAAAAGAAAGGTATTCTTTGTTTTTTTTTCTAATTTTTAATTTTTATTAATTACACTTTATTCACTTTGTATCCCCCCCATAAACCCCTCCCTCCTCCCCTCCCCATTCCACCCTCCCATCCCCTTCTTCACCATGCCCCTCCCAACTGATAGGGGAGGTCCTTCTCTCATTCCAAAAAAGGTATTCTTCATTACAAATAGAAACCTCAACTTGCAGGAACTTAGCAAAGAGCAAACAGAAGCTTATTCTGCAAATATTTCAAAAAGTTAACATAGGATGAACAGGAACTTATTCTTAACTTTCTTACCTGCAAGCAAAATCATCAATCTGCAATTTGTATTTTTCCTATTGTGGTACCCCATTACGTTGCAAGTATAGTGTTGTTGTTTTGGTCTCATAAGTACAAAGAGAAGGTAATCAAATTACATTATTTTCATGGACAAAATTCTCAAAAAATAAGCTTATTAGAAGAAAGTGTTTTAAAAGTACATTTCCAAATTGAAAAAAAAAGAGGAAATACTGAGGAGTATGTGATATCTGCTCTAAATGAAAGATATGAGTGCTGTACATTTGTATCTTAGACAAACATCACTTCTGTGCTGAAACTCTCTTTATTAAATATCTTTAATATCCTGTCCCTCATGCACTAAGACCTTCTTTTGAAATCATCCAGCCTCACAGGACTTCATAAAAATGGGGAACCTCAATACTACTGAACTTTGACAGTCTTTTCTCATTCTGTGCCTAATTTTCCTTGGCCATAGACAGCACACACCTAAGGGTGGGGCTGAGGTTCATAATAAGTCTTCTCATTCTTAAATCACCTTCAAATGACAGTTCCAGGAAATATGCTGTCTCTCTGTTGAGCTCAGAGAGCCTATTCTTGCTGATAAACTGTAAGAGAAAACATCAGGTGTTCTCAAGCTACACTGTCCAAACCTGTGTACCTTTATACACTAGGACTTTGTTTGTGATTTTATTTTGGTTTGTTTTGAGCTACTTTAGGCCAAAAACTCAAACCAAATAAGAGAGAGAAAAAGAGAGAGAGAGAGAGAGAAGATAAAGGATGGCTCTCTGGTGTTCCTTCATTTGAGAAAAAAACGGCATCAGTAACACTCCATTTATTCAAGATCATGCAATATTTAGACTCTACACAGAAAGATAGAAGAGTAGGTCCCTAGCTGTCTCTCCCTGAATGCATTAATATTAATAGTCTGAATAACAGGGATAAACGACTGTCTGGAGCAGTTTGTAGTCTTGCTTCTCAGGCTTCTATTTGTTCGGGGAGTGCTCCCAAATCTTTCTTCCTGGAGCCTTGCCCCCTTCATCATTCTGTTGCAGTAATTGGAAATATATATCCAGGGATTTTATTCATTAGAAACTATTTTCCATGATGAAATTATTTTTCTTGAGACTGGCCGAAGTGGTAGATTTGTAGAAATAACACATTTTGTAATTGTTCCTCCTTCGGGATCTGCATACAGAGACATACCTTCTGTGGTCTCACGATAGTGTATGTTGGGGCAGATAGTGTGTGTGGAGACCAGAAGGTGACATTAGGCATCCAGCTGTGTCACTTGCTACTCTGTGCTCTTGAGATATGGTCTCTCATTGAACCTACTGCTAAGCTGGCAGCAAACAAGGCTAATGACTCTTCTGTCTGTGTCCTCACACTGTCAGAGTCCCTCACCCATGCCTGGCTTTTCACATTGTTGCTAGAAATTCAAAATACAATCCTTATGCTGGCAGAACATGTGCTTTTCTACACTAAGGCAAGGTCCTACACCTCCATACTATTATTTTGTCAATATATATTTTTTGTGTGTGTGTTTAAAGAAAAACTTAAAGGTGTTACCAATAGAATAAAACATTTATCAAAGTGAAGCCACCATTGTCTATGGTGAAGCAAACAAGAAAGTCAGACTTGGTAACCATCCTTTCCACTCTTCTCCAGGAGTCCACAGTTCACGTGACCTACATTTCAGGTTTCCAGCATTATATACCAGGCATTTTTGTTTTGTTTTTGTTGTTGTTTTGTCCACTCTGGGTAATGTAACTTTCAGAATTCATGGGGCCTGGTTTTTAGCTTTGTTTAGATTTTCTGATGGTCCACTTATTCTGGACTACCATGTCAGTACTGAGTGCATGACATTATTTTCTGCAGTGTAGTTCCAGGTTGATCTCTGTTCCTTCTGGCCGTGCTCTGGAGGCAATTACCTCATTTGTGTTTGTCTCTTCCTTCGCTATAGTGCCCCTGACCCTCAGCGCTAGTACCGTCATCACAGTGATTCCACTCCTTCCCGTGGGCTGCTGCTTTTTTTAATTTTTTAACTTTTTGGATGATTGCATTGCCATTTTTGATCAAATTTGTTGCTATGATACTGGGTTCAACAATTTCATTAAAAGGCATTAGATAAATGTCTTTGGGATGATATGTCTATACAAATATTTTTTTTCTTGTAAAAGGCATTTTTAAATGTTTGTTATGCCTTTATACTTGTAAGTGTGTGTCTGTCTCAGTAAGTGTTTGCCACATGTACGCAGGTTCACAAAGAGCCCAGAAGAAGGTGTCAGATCCCTGGGAACTGATTCTGCAGGTAACAGTGAACTCCTCCATGTTGGTGTTGGGAACTGACAAAACTTTATGTACTCTGGGAGAGCAGCAAGCAATTTCTCCATAGCACTACCAACATAATTTTAATAAATCAGGAAACACTTTCAACAAATCCCAGAAATGTATGTACTAATGGTAAATAATAAAGAAAAAAAATAGATTTTTTTTTTAAATCTAAGAACATGGAGAGGTAGGGTAAAAGAGAAGCTTGTTCTTCCAGTACCTCTTACTGACTGTTGGAACAATAATAATAACAACACATCGCCAAGATCATCTTTACTAGGAAAGATCATTTTAAAATTGTTTTCATTGTGGGTTTCTTTTTTCTAATGCTATTACTATTAAATCTGCTAGTTAGTTCATAGTAGTGATAAATGACTTTCAAGGAATGAAATGGCATTCTATGAATGTGTTTGTGTTCTTAAGTTCTTTGCACCTTCTTGATTGGATGTCTCTATCAAACTCTTCTCCTTAGAGCACAGGAAACACAGCAGAAGAGGCAGAAAGAATGAGAAAAGAGTCAGAGGGAATGGAAGGCATGACAAAACACAAAACAAAACAAAAACCATAAAGGAATCAGGGCATAGTAAGATACATCAGTTGGTAAAGTGTTTGTTGCACAAGCAAAAGGAACTGAATTCAGATTTTTTAATTTTTTTTTCAATTTATTCAGTATAAATTTTGACTGAAGCCCTGTCTCTCAACTCCTTCCAGTCCCACCCTCCATCGGTCTCCCTACCCCATCTCCTTCCCCTAGTCCATGAAAAGGGGGAGTTCTCTACTATTGCCATCTGCCCATATCTTATAATGTCTTACCAAGTCTGCCTGGATCCTCTTCCTCTGTGGCCTGGCAAGTTTAAATTTTTTGCATCCAGATAAAAAGCTAGTTAAGGGAGCAAGCCGTGGTGATCCCAGAGCTAGGTGAGTCAGAGAGAGGCAGATCCTTAGCTCATTGGCTAATCAGCCTAATCAAACCCTCGAACCCTAGACTTATAAGAGTTTCCTTTACAAAGAATAATATATACCAAGATAAAACAAGCACTGTCACATTAAAGTTGGACAAGATAAGTCAGCAGAAGGAAAAGAGCCTAAAAGAAGGTATAACAATCACAGACTCACTCATTCTCACATTCAGGAGCTCCACACAAACAGTAAACTGGAAGCCATAATATAGACACAGAGGAGCTGGTACAGACCCATGCAATCCTGTGCATGCTGCTTCAATGTTTATGACTTTACATGAGCTTTGCTTATTTTGGTGTAGAGGACTTTGTTTTCTTGGCGTCCTCCATTACCTCTGGCTTTTACATTCTCCCTGTCTCTTCTTCTGGAAGGTTTCCTGAGGTATGAAGGGAGGAGTTTGATGGAGACCTCCCATTTAGGGATGAGTGTCCCAAGGTCTCTCACTCTCCTCAGAATGTCTGGGCCTCATACCCACACGCATATGTAGGCAGTACTGACTGGATTTAGTGGTTTTCAGAGAGAAGGCAGGAAGTTCCGTGTGTGTGTGTTTGTGTGTGTGTGTGTGTGTATGTGTATAGTATGAATAATGGGCATTGTCATGCAGAATTAACTTTTGGGTAAACTGTTCACCTAAACTTGTGTCTGGGCAGTAAAATGCAGAGGAAATATGTTATGTGTGTTTTCTTTATTATTTTACAAAAAAAAAAAAACCAAAAAACAAACAAACAGAAAAAATTGTGTGACCTTATACTGATGAATATTCTTTAAGAAAATAATTTAGCAGGCATCTAAGTGAACAATATATGAACAATATATGTGGCTATTGACAGTGACTTAACTAGAATATTGTGGTATTCTTAGTCAAAGAATAAGTTTAACTTAGACAGTGACACATACCTGCACTCAGAGAGGCAAAGGCAGAAGGTCTCAGAGTAAGAGGCCAGCCTGGTCTACAGAGAAAGTCAAGGATAGCCAAGGCTACCAGAGAAGCCCTGTGTCCAAAAACAAACAAACAAACAAACAAACAAACAAACAAACAAAAAGATTAAACAATAAAAATTCAAACGCTGCAAACCAGTTTCACATTTAGTCAAAGGTAGGTTATGGCTGTGATATTATCATCTACAGTACTTCCTCTCAGAGTTGCTATATGAGAAACTTCTGTTCAGTATGTATGCAGAATACATTGTAACACTTTTGTTTGATTGGCAGCTTTCATTTCTCTGATGAGGAACTTAGATGCAACAACATGCCCATTCACCGTGTGGCTTCCAGGGAACACATTTAACCACATGTGGAGTCACAACCATTCTTTATCTGATTCTTTAAAAAAAATTCATCCCAGTTGCATTAGCTTTATTATTTATGACTTTTCTTTCATCCTATTTCAAACCCTTTCAACAAAGAAGTGGCACATGAATAAATAAGTAATAAGGTATTCTTCAAATATAAATGTGACATGAGACGTTCACAGATTCTGAAAGAATCTCATTGTTAGAATTTGGGATGTAGTAGAAAGCCAATTCTGGTCATTAGAAAAGTCCCTATAACCCCAGACCAAATCAACAGCTAGAGGGATAAAATCTAGAGGGATCTGGGGTTGCATAGGTTATGTGTTAAGGTATAGTGCTGTTTTTTCATTCAGGAAGAGTTCAAAAAAACTCTAATGAAGGTGAAATACCACAGTTTTATGAGACTGAATTGTCAGTCTTCCATTAAATTACTATCAGAAAACACTGGATAAATTTCTGCAAACTACAGAACAAAAGGAGCAAAGAGGAACAGGAAATACCATGGAAATGAGAACAAAAAGGTGAAGAAAGGAAAAGTAAAGAAAGGAATAGAGAGGAGGTAGATAGGGTTATTTGTGGAGAGCTGTGGCACAGAACAGTAAACAGAACAGGTAGGAAAATGGGATAGAGAATGCACAGTCAGACTTGACACTCATGGATGATTGTGGGGGGGGTGTTGTGTACAGGTATATGCACTCCTGTGTGCGGGTGCAATCCTCACGTGTAAGTGCAAAGGCCAGAGGTTGATTTTTCTCCTTCATTCATTTCTCCACATTGTTTTTCCCTTTTACATTTTTTGTAATTTTTTAAACATTATGTCTATGTGTTGTGTCTGTATGCATTTATGTGTGTATATGCAAATGGTGAGGAGCACCTGTGAAGGAGCAACTTGCAGGAGTGGCAGGAGCTGGTTATCCCTTTCAGTCACATGACTTTCTATCAACTGACCTTTCAAATGGCTAGTCTGTTCAGCTGTCTAGCTTCCTTCTCATGACTGGGTCTCTGGTGTATTCTGGAGTTCACCTAATCTGCTACTCTGGCTGACCAGCAAGCACCAGAGATCCATGCTTCTGTGCCCCATCTCCACCCTAGCTCTGGATATATAGGGAAGCATCACAAACCTGGCTTTTCCATGTGGATGATGAGGATCAGATCTAACTTCCTTATGTTTCACAACATACACTCACCCACTAAGTTATCTCTCAGGTTCCCAATTTATTTGCATATCTTAAATTGTGCTAACCTAATTTAAAATTGGATTAAATACATTAATAAATTAGAAGATTTGTTCTACAACACATTGAGAATTGGAGACCAGCTGAGTCACAGAGAAAGGCTTGATTTCTGTCACATGGTATCATTTTGGCTTTCCTGGGTGAGCACATAGCAGAAGCCATTCCTAAAGGAGAGGTATTGCCACTGTTCAGAGATGGCCGAGTACAGGCATTTTTTAGAACATTTCTTTGCTCTACAATACAGAATTATGGTCTACACCTTAAACATTTCATTTATTGTGTGTGTTGGGAAGGTGGGTATCCAAATGCAACCATGAGAATGTGAAGGTCAGAGGACAACTTTCAGCATTAATTTCTCTCCCTCTATCCTGTGGGGCTCAGAGCCAAAGCTCAGGTCATCAGTTTTGGTGGCAAATGCTTTTACCAGCTGAGTTGGCTTGCTCCACTCTCTTCCGCTGTATGATAAGAAAAGGGGTGGCAAAGATATATTTACACAACATGAACATGTACAAAAATATCCTATACCTCTTAACATCATTAATACATATATTAAACAATAAAACTTAAAACAATAACAAGAAACATGTAGATTGTTGTTTACATCCATCCAAGAGTAAATACTTTCATCTTCTGTCTTAAATATGAATTAAACTAAAAATCATGGTTCATAAATATTATAAACTTTACTTATCAAGACATAATTATAAAGTCTTGAAATTTGGATCAAATCTTATTTTTATTTTCCCAGAGTAATATTTTAGCTTACTTCAGTTGTTAAATCCTCCATAATTTAGATATTATGTGCCATATGGTGAGTTCATGTTGCTATGAGAACTTTATTTTTTTTTATATTTCTGACAATCTATTTTCAACTTGTCAATTTATTGTGCCATTAGTGCTGGCACTCTTTTTTAACATTTATTTTAGAAAGAATCCCTCAGTTTCAGGTGATGCAGAATAGCATATCCATCACACATCTCAGTGGAAAAGAAAATCCCAGGCACATACACACTTCTGTTCTGCTGGGGAAAGGTTTCCCCATAAATTACCCCTGCTAACATTCTCTTTATTAGTGAGAAATAACAGTCTGGAAGCTGTTCCAGTTCATGATATATTTGGAAATATTTCTTCTCTAATTGTGTAAGTCTCCACTAGCTTCTGTATACTGATTCTCAGTTTTGGTCAACTGCACAGAAGACACTTTAGAAAAGAACAAAAGGTCACCTGTACTGTAGCTATGGAAAGGATCAGGGCAGCAGTGAGAAGGGCATTCATTTGGATAACTGAGACACTGATTAAACCCAAAACCCCAGACAGATGTCAGTAAAACCAGCCCACAGAAAAGTTTGCATGCACAAACATGTATACATATATGTGCATGGATGCACATGTGTGGATGCTTGCATAAGGAGACCAGGTGACAACCTCAGGCACTGTTTCTTAGGTGCCTTCTACTTCTTTCTTGAGACAGGTCTCATCCTCCACATAGAGCTAACCAATTATCCTAGGCTGACTGCTGAGACACACAGGCAGGCATTTCCACATCTCTGAGTTTGCAAGAACACCCCACCATACCTGGCCTTGAAACATTTATTTATGTTATTTAAGTCATGTGCATGTGAGATAATGCTAGCTGAGCTGGAAGAATCCAGCCTCAATCTCCTGGAAATGCAGTTATGGGCAGTTGTGAGCCACCTGACCTGGGGCTTTAGGACTTCTGGAAGAGCAGCAAGAACTGTTAACTATGAAGATACCTCTCTAAGGTCTGGTTTTCTTGGTTTTTGTTTTGTTTTGTTTTTCAACATGGTTTTAGTAGTATCAACATCAGGTCCTTACGCTTGACAGATAAGCATTTTGCCAACTAATCTAATAGTACAACCATAGTCAACAGCTTCAAGTGAGAATATAAGATGTGAAGAGAAAAACCATCCAGCTTGAGACAGTCACCACCAGTTACAGATTTTGTTAGAACTACTTAAACAAAGTGATGATTAACATGCTTATAGGTGTTCATAAACTTAAATTTTCTAGAGGTAATACTCATTAAAATATTAAAATTGTACTAAAATATTCCACAAATTTATAGCTTTTGTAAATATTTTAAAGTTTTAAAATAACACTTTATTTATTTTATTTGTGTGGCCACACATGAACCATACCATATTTTAGAGGTCAGCTTACAATTTGCAGTCAAGTTCTCTTTTTCTAACATTTAGGTCATGAAAAGAAAACCATAAGGTCATCAGGTCCTCAGGCTTGACAGCAAGCACCTTTATCCACTGAGCCATTTCTCCTGCTCTATTTTTAAAGATTAGAGTTGTTTTTTTTTTTTAATTTTGCATGTATGTATATGTGTCTGAAACTGCAAGAGTTCATGTGTATCACATATATCCTGGTACCCATAAGAGGGAATAAGAACCTTTGGATCTGAAACAAGCAGCTGTGAGTAAACTGATGTGGGTGATGAAAACCAAACCTCAGTTCTCTGCAATATCACTAAGTGGTCTTAACTGCCGAGGCATCTAGCCAGTTTGATAAATGTACAAAACAGGTTGTCATGGAGTCTTTTGTGTAAATGTGGAATGGGCAGTTTTCATGTCTCAAGTGCTTTAGGAATAAAAAATGTTGATAAGGAAATCATTGTGTTAAAAGACCATGAAAAGCAGCAGGGGTTACTCAGCTTAGCTCTTCCAAGGATGAAAATGGTTTCTATTCACCTGAGCAATTCTGTGCTCAACACACACTAGTTATCTCAGTGGGCTGGAAAATTTTTTTCTCCATTCCTTTTCATACATAAGGGCTCCTTGTCTATGCAAATTATTGTCTGAGTCTTAAACCAGAAAATTACAATTCTGAGAGTAATTTTTTAGGAAGGAAATTCTGGCTTTAGCGAAAGGAAGCTTATAACTAGTCAAAGTGGGTTAGGTCACACTGAAGTCTGAATGTACAATTGCGCAAGAGAAATTGTTCCTTTCTTGACTCAAAAATATTGGGCCTCAGTTTAGCGTCACTGGGAAACTTCCACTGTATTTCCCAAAGCTGTTCACAGGAGGGAGAGGTGTTGTCATTTAAGAGAATTCTCAGTAACCAGTTGAAGAAGTTTAAGAAGCTCACTTCTCACATGCCATTCATCACTGCCACTGTTTCATCAGGATTGCTGTCACAATCTGCATAACTGAGTTGTGTCTATGCAAGAACTCAGTGATACAGACTGTACCTAGCTTCTGATGAGGAAGCAGGAGGGCAGACAGGCTCACTGAGAGTGCCATTCAGAGCACCACACTGTGTCTAGATGTTTGCCACCAAGCCTGGCAATTTGATGGATTCCAAGGTCTCATATGTTGGAAGGGAAGCTGGGAACCAGCCTTCTCAGTTCAACCACCTGGATAATCCCACCATTCCAGGGAAAGCTCCCGGGTTTCAGGATACTCAGTTCCAGCCTTTACCCACTCAGCTTTCCCATATTTCCAAGGAAAGCTTCCAGGTTCCAGGGGCATTTAGTTTCAGTCTCTGGCTATCTGACTCCCCGGATGCAAGGAAACGGTCTCACCTTCCAGTCCACGGCTATACCATGGTCTACCCTGAGGAGAACATTCAGAACTGAGAAGCATATGACATCTCACTCCAAAGTTGTAGCGAGCAGCCACGATGGTGTCTAGGCAGCCTGACAAGCTCAGAGACCAAATAGAGGTCTGCTGACTCTGGGAGGTACCCTAGCAAGAAGAGGCCTCCTGGGTTCCTGAGGAGCCCTGCTGGTCCTCTGGAGCATACAGGGTATACACCCCAACTCCAATCCACACCCTGTGAGCTTAATTGGGACACAGTCACCTGAGAACTTCAACCTATTCCCTAGGATCCAGCAGCCAGTCTGCAACCACACCCACCACCCAGGAGGGCTGCTCTATGAACATCCAGTCTCCTGCTCAAGGCTCTTCCCTCACCCTAGAGAAATCCAGAAGTGAACCAGGAACCACCAGCCAATGTCAGACACAAACAAATGGCTAAAGGACTACAAAAGAACACGATCAACAAAATCCAGGGCAATATGGGACCTCTAGAACAGAGCTATCTCACTGCCAGCAACCCTGGACATTTTAACACAACTTAAACACAAGAAAATAACCTTAAATCTATGCTTTTGAAGGTGATTGAGACATTTAAGGAGAAAATGAATAAATCTCTTAAAGAAATACAAGGAAATACAATCAAGCAGCTAGAGAGGTCCTTAAACAAGAAGTGAATAAATCACTTAAAGAAATACTGGAAAATACAAATAAGCAAGTAAAGGATATGAAGAAGACAGTCCAAGACCTGAAAACAGAAACAGAAATAATAATGAAAACCCAAACTAAGGAAACCTGGAAATGCAAAACTTAGGGAAGAAACAGTTACTTCAGAAGTAAGCATTTTGCACAGAATACAAAAGATGGAAAAAAAAAATCTCAGGTTTAGAAGACACATGGGAGAAATTGATACACCCATCAAAGAGTATGTTAAATCAAAAAATTGTGATACAAAACATCTAAGAAATAAAGGATACCATGAAAAGAGGAAACCTAAAAAAAAAAATAGAAATAGAAGAAAGAGAGCATTCCCACTTTCAAGGACCAGAAAATATTTTCAACAAAATCATAGGAGAAAATTTCTCCAACCTAAAGAAAGAGATGCTAGAAGCATAAATGAAGCATACAGAACACCATATAGATTGGACCAGAAAAGGAAATCTTCACTCCACATAATAATCAAAACACTAAGTATTCAGAGCAAAGAAAAATATCAAAAGCTCTAAGGAAAAAGGCCAAGTGACATATAAAAACAGAACAATCAGAATCACCTCTGACTTCTCAGCAGAAGTCTGTTGTGAGAACTATAAAAACCAGAAGAGCCTGGACAGATATTACACGGACCCTAAAAGAAAACCTATGTTGGACCAGCAACTGTACCCAGCAAAACTTTCAATCACCAAAGATGAAGAAAACAAGATATTACATGATAAAACAAATTTACGCCTTATCTACAAAGAAACCCAGCCTTACAGAAGATATTAGAAGGAAAACTCCAATGGAAAGAAGAAGAGTATACCCAAGAAAACATAGGAAATAATTAAAGCCCCTGAAGCAAAAGCAGCAGAAAAGAAACACACAAACACATTACACATTACCACCAACATTAAAATAGTAGGAACCAGCAATCATTGGTCATTAATATCTCTCAATATCAACGGATTTAATTTGCTCCCAAAAGATATAGGATAAAAGAATGGATATATAAACAGGACCCATCATTCTGCTGTATAAAAGAAAGGCACCATAACAACAAAGATAGACATTACTTCAGAGTAAAAGGCTGGAAAAAGCCCTTTCCAAGCACATAGACCCAAGAAACACATCTAATAAAATAGACTTTCAAACAAAATTAATCAAAAAGGGCAAGAAAGGACACTTCATACTCATCAAAAGAAAGAATTCACCAAGATGACATCTCAATTGTGAACGTCTATGGCCCAAATACAGGAGCACCCACATTTGCAAAGAAAACATTACT
Source organism: Psammomys obesus (assembly GCF_907164565.1). Lineage (NCBI taxonomy): Eukaryota > Metazoa > Chordata > Mammalia > Rodentia > Muridae > Psammomys > Psammomys obesus. The sequence goes on along the minus strand of NW_026585504.1, from coordinate 54,958,182 downwards.
GAAGCTTACATCACACATCGATCATCACACATTCACAGTGGGAGACTTCAACACCCCACTCTCACCAAAGCACAGGTCAAAAAGACAGAAACTAAACAGAAAAGTAATTAAACTAGAAGGTTCCATAATTCAAATTGACCTAACAGATACCTACAGAATATTTTACCCAAACAGAAGGGAATAGCAACTCATAGAACATTCTACAAAATTGATCATATACTTGGTTACAAAGGAAGCCTCACCAGATACAAGAAAATTGAATTAACTCCTGTATCATTTTTAAAGAAGTTTTATATTTTAATTAATTTAAAGAAACATTATTAAAAGCATTGTATTTCAACAATACATTAAAAATAACGTTTCCAGTATAAAGTCATCAGGAGGAGAGGTGTTATGCATTTTCTGAAGATAAAGTTAATGCTTTGGGTTTAGAGCAATTTCGGGGATCCACTGCTTTGTTACTCATTGTCATGTGTTATTCAATAGATGTACAGGTAAAGACTTATCCTAAGAAGAAACCTACTAGGAAGTCCCTGAAGATCTGCTGATGGGAGGATCTTGATACATATATGAATAGTGTGTCACTGTAAACCCTGTATCTTACTAGACTACCATGGATTAAAGATAGATTTCAACAACAAAGGAAGCAAGAGAAAACCTACAAACTCATGAAATAACATCCATCAAATCTGTGTGAAGAATGACATTATCTCTTAATATAAACTTATATTTCATTAACCAGACTGTAATAAGAATCAAAATGATAAAAAATAATGGAAGCACAGTTGGTATTTATTAATCTTTGTCAAGATTTGTAGACTTCTTCAAAATATGCTCAGCGTTTTCTTCTGAAGCCATAACTTTAAAAGTTTAATTGAAAGGCTGCAGATATAGTTCAGTGCCTAAGAACACTTTGTTGCTCTTGCAGAGGGCAAGGCTTCAATTTATGGCACCTAAAAGGTGGCTCAAAATCATCTGTAACTTCATTTCCAGAGGTTTTTACACTTTCTTTTTGCTTTTGCATACCAAGTAATGGACGAGAAGCAAAGATATAAATCCAGGCACTCTTATATATATACATGTATACATATACACAAATACGTATATATATATATATATATATATATATATATATATATATATATATAT
>NW_026585504.1:54946667-54957023 GCF_907164565.1 Psammomys obesus | reverse complement strand
TATATATATATATATATATATATATATATATATATATATATATATATTGTGTGTGTGTTAGAAATAATATTGATAACTGAATTTTTGGTTTTTTTTAGTAATGTTCCCAATTCCCTTTACTTGGCATTGGCATCATTTTATGTGCTTCACAAAGTGTGTTCATGCCATTTAAAACTTAATAGAAAATTCTAGGTAATAAAATTGCCACCATTAATTTGTTAAGTAATTTTATACCTAGTTCCTTGAAGTAAGAATAACTCCTTTATCTTTTAGAAATGCCCATGTGTGTATGTTCAAATGTGTGTGTGTGTGTGTGTGTGTGTGTGCGCGCGCGAGTGAGCGTGCATTCATGTGTTCATGCTAACCTGTTTGGGTTCATGTTGTGCATATCACACTACGTTGTGGAGGTCAACAAATATCCTGATGTGTCAGACTTCTTTAACTTATGGCTCCTTGTTCACTTCTGTGTCAGGGTAGTTAGCCCATAAGCTTTTGGAGATTTTCCTGTCTTTGCCTCTCATCTCACACTACGATTGCTGGGGTTACAAACGCATTCTATCATATCTGGTTATACACGGGCTCTGGGGTTCTGAACTCAGCTTCAGGTACTCATGGCAAATTCTGTACCGTCTAAGCAATCTCTTAGCCTTTCTTCACCATTTTAAAAGAAATACCCCTCCTATGTTTTTTTATTTTTTTTTTCCAGGACTTATCAAGCAACTCAAACTTAACTCATTTTTTGGTACATATTTAATCTTATAGAAATTTATGATTGGGAAGATTCAAAAGGCTTATTTCAGTAATTTGGACACTGTGGAATATTCCTGAATACACTACAGGGTATCAACAAATACAACTGATCATTTCTTTTTGCTCAAAAGACATTGTGTATTAAGATTGTGCCCCACTGCTTCATGTCAGATGCTTTGCTCATCTTACTGTTATCTTATTTCTATACCTTGTCAGAATCTTTTAGTGCCAGGGTTTTATCATAACAATTGTAAGCAATAAGTACTCATTGAAAAAATCAATATGTAGTTAAAGTTTAATGTGCTGTGTGTGTTTTCTTCAGAGTGCATGTGAATGCTTTACATTGAACGATATTCATATTTATAGTTTTTCTTTCACACTGGCTAGTTATTTCCATGTAGATTTACACTTCTCTTATACCAATGATCAAGATTATGGTTATAAAACAAAAAAAATATTGTTTATACAAGTAATTGAAAAAAAATAGAAAATGCATTTATATGACCAAATAAAAATATCATTAACAAAATCAGCCCATTTCTCACAATGAGGATGATGTCAACACCTGTACTGAGTAATATTTTCCTATCGTTTCATGTCTTTGTTTAACACTTTGATCACACCAGTTTCCAGGAGTGTTTATTGCATTAAGTTAGATGTGGTGTTCGTACTAGCGTGGCCCTCTCACTACACAAACATGGTGGGGGCTGGGAAGGATGCTCAGCTGGCACACTGCTTCTCATGAAAACAGGAGGATTTGTGTTCTCGCTCCAGAGCTAGGACAGACAAGAACTTTCTATGGCAAATTTTTCCTGTGATCCTAGCTCTGTCCAACTGGAGGGTCCTATTCATGGAGAGTCAAGTCAGTGCTTTTTGAAGTTAATTTCTGGCCTACACAGACACATACACACATACACATACACACACACACAGAGAGAGAGAGAGAGAGAGAGAGAGAGAGAGACAGAGACAGAGAGACAGAGAGACAGAGACAGAGAGAGTTGTGCAGAGAAGAATAAAAGGCGGGAAAACAAAAACCAAAAAAGACAGAGTGGCAAATCCTCAATTTTGGAAATCATGTATTATTTGTTCCTAGAAAAAAAGTCAGGCAAGAGTAAATAGTCTACTTGTAGGGAAGTTCAAAACCGTTTTCCCCTGAACTCATCAGAAAGGTTAAGTTGAGCCTACTAGACAAGTAAAATTTTCAACTACGTTTTTTAAAAAATGGGAGAGCTAGACTGGGTTATGCAAACTCTTTTTTAAAATTATTTTTTATTAATTACACTTTATTCATTTTGTATCCTCCCATAAGCCCCTCCCTCCTCCCCTCCCGATTCTACCCTCCCTCCCCCTTCTTCATGCATGTCCCTCCCGAAGTCCACTGATAGGGGAGGTCCTCCTCTCCTTCCTTCTGATCTTAGTCTATCAGTTCTCATCAGAAGTGGCTGGCTTTTCATCATCTGTGGCCTGGTAAGGTTGGTCCCTCCTCAGGGGGAGGCGATCAAAGAGCAGGCCAATTAGATTATGTCAGAGGCAGTCCCTCTTCCCATTACTATGTTACCCACTTCGACACTAAACTGCCATGGGCTACATCTGTGCAGGGGTTATAGGTTATCTCCATGAATAGTCCTTGGTTGGAGTATGAGTTTCTGGGAAGTTCCCAGTGTTCAAATTTTCTCATTCTTTTGCTCTCCTTGTGGGGTTCCTGTCCTCTCTAGCTCTTACTATTTCCCACTTCTTACATAAAATTCCATGTCTCTGAAGATATAATTAGAAGAAGATATGAGAAGATGGAAATATCTCCCATGCTCATGGCTTGGCAGGATTAACATAGTAAAATTGGCCATCTTACCAAAAGCAACCTACAGATTCAATGCAGTTCCCATCAAATTACTAACACAATTCTTTACAGACCTGGAAAGAAAAATTCTCAACTTCATATGGAATAACAAGAAACCCAGAATTGCTAAAACAATCCTCTACAATAAAAGATCTTCTGGAGGTATATCCATCCCTGATCTTAAGTTGTACTATAGAGCAATAGTCTTAAAAACTGCATGGTACTGGCATAGAACCAGTATGCAAACTATTAATCCCGGCACATAAACAAATATAAAATAAATAAATTAAAAAATAAAATTAAAGAATTTCAACATTGACAGGCATAGGCATGCTTATGTGTGTCACTCTACAATTAAAATTTGTCTTAATAACACTCCTCCCTAAACTGATTTAAAAATAGACTACAGAGCTAATCCGTGAATTTTTCCCCTGAACATATTCAGTCATTCAGTTATTGAAGGTGTATTCTGAGTCATATGCATGTTGATTTACCAAAGCTTTTGTCATCACACGGAAAAACAGTAAACAACTGTTTATTTGGCACAGTTTTGACCATTTGGGAATGTGCCGGGTTTTAGAAAACATTTAATTTCTATGGTAATTTAATTTCATTTTATGTTTTGCTCATGCATACTTATTTTCTGTGAGGTATAAATTTTAAATTTCTGCTCTGTTTATTAAATTAGGTACCAGTTTGATAAATACAATTTGGGTAGAATTCTTTTTTAAAGGTGTAAAAAATTAACATTCTATTTCTGTTTTAAGATTATTTGACAACCTTCAGTTCTGCAGAATCAGTGATGAGAAATTCACACATGTTGAAAAAATATAGGTGACTTAGGGATCTGTTTGTCACCCGAGTAGTAAGAGAGCTGACAGGAACTGTGTACTGCAGCTATTTTGGAACTCTGGAATCAAATAGAACTGTAAAATATCCAGGAGAACACATGAGCAAGAAAGTGATATATTTGAGGTCTAGAGAGATGGCTGAGAAGTTGGCCTTCGTGCTCTTCCAGAGGCTGTGGTTTTAAACTAAAGAAGCTCCAGATCGGATACACACCTGTGTGTGTGTCCACAGGTCTGTATGGATGCAAGGGCAATGTAAGTTTGGTGCAGCTATAAATGCAGACAAGAAGACACTGAACATAAAATAAAAAGAAAAACAATCTTTCACAAGATAAATTGGCATATTTTGATGAATTATAAAAATTAAGCCATTTGCACACAGGTTATCTGTCTACAGGTTCTTTTTTAATTAATTTTTTAAATTTAATTATTTTTCATTAAATACAGTTTACTCACTTTGCATCTCAGCTATAGACCCCTCGTGCATCCCCTCTCAATCACAGCCTCCCTCATCTCATGTGTCCTTCCACAAGTCCACTGATAGGGGAGGTCTTCCTCTCCTTCGATCTGACACCAGCCGATAAGGTCTCATCAGGAGTGGATATAGTGTCTTCCTCTGTAGCCTGGTGAAGCTGCCCCTTCCCACATCAGGAGGAGGGGTAGTTTGATCAAAGAGCCAGCTACTGGGTTCATGTCAAAGTCAGTCCTTGTTCATTACTAGGGTACCCAATTGGAGACTGAGCTGCCATGGGCTACATCTGTGCAGGGGTGCAAGGTAATCTCCATGCATAGTCCTTGGTTGGAGTATCAGTCTTAGAAAAGACCCAGATTTTTTTATTCCGTTGCTCTCCTGGTGGAGCTCCTGTCCTCTCCAGGTATTTCTATCTCCCCCTTCTTTCATAAGATAACCTGCCCTCTGCCTAAAATTTAGCTATGTGTCTCAGCCTCTGCTTTGATACCCTGCTGGATAGAGTCTTTCAGAGGCCCTCTGTGGTAGGCTCCTGTCTTGTTACCTGTTTTCTCCCTCTTCCGAGGTCCAACCCATTTGCCTTTCTGAGTGAGAATTGATCATCTTATCTAGGGTCCTCCTACTTGCTTAGCTTCTTTTGGTGTAAGAATTTTAGTTATGTTTATCCTATATTATATTGCATCCACTTATAAGTGAGTATGCACCATGTGTGTCTTTCTGCTTCTGGAAACCTCACTAAGGATGTTCTTTCCTAGTTCCCACCATTTGCCTGCAAATTTCATGATTTTCTCATTTTTGATTGCTGAGTAGTATTCCATTGTGTAAATGTACCACAATTTCTGTATCCGTTCCTCCATTGAAGGACATCTGGGTTGTTTCCAGATTCTGGGTATTACAAGTAAAGCTACTGCAAATATGATTGAGCAAATGTCCTTGTTATATACTTGAGCCTCTTTTGAATATATGCCTAGGAGTGGTATAGCTGGATCTTGAGGAACCACTATTCTTAATTGTCTGATAAAGCTCCAGATTGATTTCCAAAGTGGTTGTACAAGTTTACATTCCCACCCACAACAGAGGAGTGTTCCCTTTATTCCACATCCTTTTGAGCATGTAATGTCACTTGGGTCTTTGATCTTAGCCATTCTGATGGGTGTAAGGTTAAATCACTGGGTCTTTTTGATTGGCATTTCTCTGATGACTAAGGACATTGTGTATGTTTTAAGTGTTTCTCTGCCATTCTATAGTCCTTTATTGAGAATACTCTGTTTAGTTCTGTACCCCATTTTTAATTGGATTACTTGATTTGTTGCTGTTTAACTTCTTTAGTTCTTTGTATATTCTGGAAATAGCCCTCTGTCAGATATAGGGTTGGTGAAGATCCTTTCCCAGTCTATAGGCTGACAAATTGTTCTGATGACAATGTTCTTTACAGAAGCTTTACAGTTTCATGTGGTCCCATTTATTGTGAAAATGGCCATCCTTCCAAAAGAAATCTAAAGATTCAATGCACTTCCCATCAAAATACAAACAGAATTCTTTACAGAACTTGAAAGAAAATTCTCAATTTAATATATGAAAAACAAACAAACAAAAGAACTTCAAAATTGCTAAGACAGTCTTGTACAACAACAGATCGTCAGGAGGTATCTCCATTTCTGACCTCAAACTGATACACAGAGAAATAGTAATAAAAACTGCATGGTACTGGCAGAGAAACAGAATGATGGATTAATGGAATTGAATAGAAGACCCAGAAATAAATCCACATACCTACGAATACTTGACTTTTGACAAAGAAGCCAAAAAAAAAAAAAATACAGTAGAAAAAAGTCAGACAAATGGTTCTGGTCTAACTGGATGTCTACGTGTAGAAAAATGCCAATAGATCCATATTTATTACTTTGTACAAATCTAAAGTTCAAGTGGATCAAAGACCTCAACATAAAACAAGACACACTAAATCTGTTAGAAGAAAAAGTGTGGAAGAGTTTTGTACTCATTGGTACATTGGCATAGGAGAAAACTTCCTGAACAGAACACCAATAGCACAAGCTCTAAGATCACATTTTAGAATCTTGAGGTGACTGGTCCCATATGAGATAAAAAAAAAAAAATAAAAATAAAAAATAGTAGTAAAAGCTGTTTTGAAGCCAGAGGACAGCAGAGTGCCCTCATTTGATTTCTATTGCTATGACAGGACAGTGATAAGCTTGGGAGGAAACAAATATTTCATCATACAACTCTCAGGTAACATTCCATGTTTGAGGATCTGAAGACAGGAACCTCGAAGCAGAAACTGAATTAGAGACCATAGCAGAGTGCTATTCACTTCAGTCCTTCATCCCTCTCTCAATAGGATTACCCATGCTATGCCTAATGTTTGGTTGTCAAGGATGGGTCTCTCATGGCATGAATCTCAAGCTGGGTCAGTCAGTCATTGGATAGTCTTCCTATCAATTTCTACTCCAACTTTATTCTACACATCTTATAGACAGGACAAATTGTGAATCTCATGTTCTGTGGCTGGGTTGTTCTCCCATTCCCTTCTTTGGAAGTCTCTGTTTATAGGCAATGAGCCTTTCAAGTTCTATGTCTTCCATTTTGCTAGGAACCTTCGCTAGGATCATCCTCATAAATTGCTGGGGTTTTCCATTGTTCATATGTTTCTAGCTCAACCTTGAGATGCCTCCCCTCCACTGATTCTTGTTCTTCCTTCCTTACCCTCTCCTCTGTCCTCCAACTACTTGATCACACCTGCTCTCTCCCCATCCTCTCCCCCATCCAGTTATCTCTCTGCATCCCCACAGGATGATTCTATTTTCCTTTCCCAGTGAGATTCACGAATCCCCCACTCCCTTGAGCCATCTTTGTTTCTTAACTTCTTTGGGGCTATGGATTTGTAGCATGGTGATTCTGCACTTTATGGCTAATATTATAATTGAGTACATACTATGTCTCTCTGAGTCTGAGTTACCTCACTCAGGATGATCTCTCCTAGCTCCATCCATTTGCGTGCAAATATCATGATGTCATTGTTATTAATAGCTGATAACTTGTAATATCCTTGTTACCTGATACAGACTTATCTGTAGTTTTTTAATTGGCAAAGAAAATATACTTAATCTAGAGCCCCAGCTCATAACACTTCCTTCTGGCACTTTCAACCATTCCATTTCTTTCGTGATATATATATATATATATATATATATATATATATATATATATATATATCACGATATATATATATTTGGAGAGGAGACAATAACCTTCAGCTTTACTTCTCACTTTTTCTTTTGTTTGTCGTGAAACGTCTTGCTTTTGGAATATTACACAGTAACTGTGCTGGTGCCTTCCAGGGATTCTCCACCTCATATCTTGCCATAGGAGTATTTTGGAGTTCTTTGTTTCTGTGTCTTCAGCAACAATATGGATCTATATCACTTCATCTAATAGAACCCATACCCAAATTCTTACCCACTGGCAACAATCATACAGCTTAGCACTTTATATATGCTGATCTTTTTCACATCTTGTATCTGTGACCTTAATCTTTCTAACTTTATTCATGGATAAAGTTAGAATCACCAAGCTGACAGGGATTTCCTAAGGATAAAAATGCACCCCTCCCAAAAAGAAGAGGGTACACTAGGGAGACATTTGTTGACTCCTTCCTTATAAAAACAGCACTAAAATCCATCCTTCACACATTTTGATCATACATGTGTCATGCATACATAATAAAGCTGGTTGGAGGGAGGAGTGGAACACAGCCTGACTTTTGCATACCTATTAATCAGGATCTTTGTTCACTCCATTCTTTCTTCCCTTTCCAAAAATGTGGCACGCAGGAGGTTGCGATTCACTCCTGGGCTCCTGGCCATAACTGTTGCAAGGGCAGGGATTTGGGATGAGGGATGGTTCACTACAGTTCAGTCCATGGAACAAAGAATTGTATCATCTGGAAGGAAGATGGAGATGTGATGAAAATAAAAACCAAAGATGTGAGGAACTCCAAAGCCACAGACAGCAAGGAAAAGAAAGTCATGGGTGTGGAGAAACAGACACTAGCAGGCATTGAAGAAAAAGAAGCAGCAGACAGTGAGGGAGAGTGGAGAGAGAATAACTAACTTTATTAAAGAAGCCAGACAGCTCTCATGGATAGAAGACCTGAGATTCCACCAAATGGGCTTGGGACTGAAGGCTTTACAGAATACTGGGACAGTCCCCTTCCTTACTCCTCCCAGTGCCTTGTTGATTTGGCTTAGACATCCTTCCTTGGATAAGCTCTTCCCACCATCTGCCTTTTTCTTTCAGTTATTAAAACTTGCATCTAAACCAGGCACAGTGGAACATGCCTGTAGTCCCAGCACTTTGGAGGAGAGGCAGGAGGATCTCTGCGAGTTCAAGGCCAGCCTGGTATACAAAGTGAGTTCAGGACAGCCAAGGCTACACAGAGAAACCCTGTGTCATAAAACCAAACAAAACAAGACAACAACACCCCTCCCAATACACACACACACACGCACGCACGCACGCACGCACGCACGCACACGCACGCACACACACACAGCCATTGCTAAGACTTTGGGGATAAGAAGAAGCCCTGGGGACAAAATCTCCAAGCTCTGGAACCTGTGAGGGCCATTTCACTTACAAACATTCAAAGAGGTTTAACTGATTTCTCAAGTTCAGGATGAATGTGAATTGCAGGTATTTCAATTTATTTTTCTCTCTTCCCATTCAGAGTGAAGGTTAAAAAGTAAAATTGTATTTCGTTTTCAACACTTTATTCTGGCAACGTAATAAACAACTCAGATACATTATAAAATCCTGAAAAAGAAAACTGGCTATGGAATGGCAGTAGGCAGCCTGCAGGGAAACAGGACGTGTGAGAAGTAGACTGTTACTCAGAATCATTTTCATCTTTCCCAAGGGGGGGCATAGCATAGAAAGTATACACAGACTTAATTTTTATAAGTTTGAATTCCTTCCTCCAGGTTTCTGCTCTGACTTTCCTTGACAATGAACTGTGATGTGGAGCTAAATTCACAAAGCCTGTTTGACAACATGGTGCCATTAGAAACTCCAGCAGTAAGTACTACAGCCTGTACTCAGGAGCATTTTTTTTCTTTTTTTTTTTTTTTTGAATTTTATTTTTTTCTTGTCAGTTAGATTTTATTAACTCTGTATCCCAGCCGTGTCCCGATCCCTCATTCCCTCCCAGTCCCTCCCTCCCTCCCTCATCCCCACTGTGCCCCTTGCCAAGTCCACTGATAGGGGGGACCTCCTCCCCTTTCATCTGACCCTGTTTTATCAGGTATCTTCAGGACTGGCTGCAAAGCTCTCCTCTGTGGCCTAACAGGACTGCTCCTCCCTTGGGGGGTAGGGAGGCCAAAGAGCCATAATGTTCCCATTATATTACGTGAACACCACTGAGACTGGAAGTACCTTGCAAATAAACTTAGGTACATGGTTGACTGTCAAGGTCTTGACAAAGGTGTATAGCTATTAATTAATGGGTGGAGATTTAGAAAGATTATATTGTATTGTTTGTTGGATACTTTCATGTATCTCTCTGCAGAAATTTTTTTTTTCCCCAGATCTATGATTAACTTGAATGTGGAGATTTACAAATGAAAGAAATGGACCTTCTTGAAGGGACTCGGTCAGCCTTCTTTCTTGGTCAGCCTAAGTTTCCCCAACACACTCAAAAACCACCTCCTAAAATGCAGTACTGGAGTGGAATTTTATCCAAATATGAATGAAAATAAAATTATGAAATTTGCATGGAAATGGATGGAACATGAAAATATAATTCTAAGGGAGGCAACTCAGGATTATAAAGACAAGTAATGTATATTCTCTCTCACTTGTACAAATGGAGATCCTAGCCTGTAATTGTTAAATTTGTGTATGTGGGTGAGCAAACATAGGGAAATATCAAGGAACTAGAAAAAGATCCATCTTACTGAAAAGAGAGACAGACACAGAAACAGACTAGAAGAGAGAGACTGAGAAACAGAGAGAGACAGAGACAGACACAGAGACAGAGAGAGGTTTGTTAAGTAAAGAGGTTGGGAAGACAATAGAACAAAGTGGAATGCCAGGTGCTGGGTCCAAAGTACAGGGACAAATGTGGTGTGAAGTGGACAGCAGATATTAAGGAAAATGACTTATGCATGAAAATCTCATAGGGAAGCAAAGCTGTTGTTCTGTAAGTTAATTTAAGAAATTAAAAAAGGTGGGTTGGTGGGGGACAAACAAGATGAAGTAGCTGGTAAAGGTGTTTGCAGCCAAGCCTGATGACCCATGTTCCACCACCAGCACTCATATGGTGGAGAGAGGAAACTGACCTCTTCAAGTTTCCTTGTGATAGCCACATGAGGGTTGTGATTAGTTCACACACACACACACACACACACACACACACACACACACACACACAC
>NW_026585504.1:54919079-54946657 GCF_907164565.1 Psammomys obesus | reverse complement strand
TCTTTCTTTCTTTCTTTCTTTCTTTCTTTCTTTCTTTCTTTCTTTCTGTCTTTCTTTCTTTTTGAGAAAAAAAAAGAATGTATTGATCTCATTTCCTAGAAAGAAAAAAAAGAGTCCCAAAGTCCTATTCCTGACCTTTAATGAAGCCGAGGGATACATGAAAATTCTACACTCTCTTCACACCATGATGGGCAGAACATGATTGGCTTTGCCTATGTTCCAGTGCCTAATAATCTTGCCAATTAAAATAATTTATTTTTCTGGAAAATTGCAGTCACAGAAAGAGATCAACACTTAAAAAAGACATTTATCTCATCCATATTCTGTTCGATTTCCATCCTTTTGTGTGGCTATTACACCTACAGTTTCAAAGGTTAGAGAGCTGAGGAACATTTCATCTGCAGCAGGTGGAAGGATTTGCCTTTCAAAGATGCCATTTCAGGACAAACACAAAACTGTTCTCAGGGACTATGATCACAAAGTCAGACCTCAAAGGCTTGGTTTACAAAGAGCAGAGAGATAATGGAGTATGGAACAGAACCAAAAATAATCAGGGGAGATGAAAGCATTTTAATTTTAACTTCCTAATAAATATCATTTTTATGAGATGCTGTTGGAGCCAGTGTACCTTGATCTATGCAGCTCTCTCCCACATGAATCTGTCAACCACCAATGTCAGGATCCAGCTTTCAAATTTTGGATTCATACTTTTTGTTTCTTTAGCACTTCTTTATCATAAATACAATCAAGACTGTGTCGATTTTAAGCTCAGTAAGTAAATAAAGCATTTTATCATTATAATGAAAATTAGCAAATCATACACTTTATGAACAAGACATGCAACTCAGTTGTAACTTAATGTTCATGCAAAGGTCTGACCCTGCAAAGTCAGAGCCATTTGTCAGTATATCCACTGAGGAGAACTGCAGGAGAGGAAAGGAAAAGGTCAGTCCATGGGGCTAAGTCTACTGGGATGACAAAATAGCTGAATTTTATTGCCTGGAAATTTCCTCCAAAGCTCCTTAGGACTTAGGATATTCTGGAGGGAGCTCGGGAACTAAAAAACTACAGAGTCTTTGTAAGTGCCTAGTTCTAACCTGATGCACAAGGCTAGTCCCTTTTGAGGCTGTGTAAGCAGTAAGGACTGAAACAGAGACTGACTGAGCTGCCTGGAAGAAAAACCAGCCATGCTGCCTGGAAGATACCAGAGAGCTGCCAAGATTCCTGGAAGACAGTCCCCAAGCTGTGCAGCTGCCTAGAAGGCGTGCAGAGAGGCCCAGGTTTTCCAGCTGCATGAGTCCTCACTCCAGATGGGCTGTGCTTTCAGCTGCCATCGATTCTTTCCTACATCTATAAGGAACCTTCATCCTCACTTCTAGAAGGAACTCCACTAAACTCATTGGTTCCCCTACTTGAACTTTGGTGCCATCCTTACATTGGTTTATTGTCAGTTCTTTATGTGGGGTGAGTAGACATTTGTTCCTGACTTCTTATGAAAATTGTCACACAGCATATGGCTACACTCTGAAGTAGATCATACTAGATATTAACTGATATAGTCATTTTATAAACTTTTATGCTTCCAGAATTGACATTGATTAATATTAATATTAGTGCAATATTAATCATTGCACTATCACTATATTTTGCATTCTTTGTTATATTATATTTCATATTGCTTTTGATTTTTTATGTTTTAATTTTATTTTAATTGTTTATTAATTGATTCATAGTCTCATATCCTCATTATGTAGCCCAGATTAACCTCCAACTCTATCCTCTCTCTTTAGTTTAATTAATGGTGCCCAATATGCCATGCATCACCAGGCTTACCTCTCTTATCCTTTTACATTGCTATTTAGGCTTTATTCGTCAGTTTTAAACTCTAATATATACTCACAAATGATGCAGTCCCATTTTCAAAATATCCACCATAGCTTGTTACTGTGTTTCTGACATTATTTTAATAATAGCCCCTGGAAGTTAGTTCTTTTTTGAAACAGTTGAATTGCTGAATCACCTTATTGTAAAGCCTTGTTAGGAGAGTCCTGTTACTGTAACTGTCATAGGGAAAATTGAAGGTCCTTGAAGATAAGCAACATATTCAAGATTCAGCTAGTTAGTGACAGGTTTAGTAGTTGAAGTCAGGCATAAATTTAATTAACCTGCTTTTAGAATGCACATATAACCTTCATTTTCATCTTGCTGACTTAAATACGTAAAAGTTCTTTTATTTCAGACTCCACGGGCAAATTGTGAGTAAGTTGTTTCTTAAGATAGAAGTCCTTTTTCTTGGGACACAGAGATGTATCAGTGGATAAAGATGCTTACAGCAAATCCTGATGTCCTGAGTTCAATCTCCAAAACACACATGGAGAGCCAGATCCTGAAAGCTGTCCCCTCACTGCTACCTGTGCCGCGACATGCACACCACTCCTACCACCAGATACCTAAGTATATGAAACAAAGTATTTTCCTTAGTCTATGGATAAGGAATACTTAGAAGACCCATTGAGTTGTTTTCTATATATTATATACATAAAGCATTTTCTGGAATCATGCAGAACGAGCCAGAGAGGCTTTATGCTATAAGGGTAGGCACTGATGTTATCTATGAAATATAAACAAGATAAGATATCCAGATCCGCAGCCAATTTTGATGAGAACTGATAGACTAAGATCAGAAAGGAGAGGAGAACCTCCCCTATTAGTGGACTTGGGGAGTGGCATGCGTGCAGAAAGGGGAGGGAGGGTGGGATCGGGAGGGGAGGAGGGAGGGGCTTATGGGGGGATACAAAATGAATAAAGTGTAACTAATAAAAAATTAAAAAATATCCAGATCCTCTTACAAACTATAAAATGGAAGAGACGGGGATACATCTGTGAATCATTTAATGAAAACTTCTCATGGATACTGAGCTGAGAGGAATGAAGAACAAAGAAGAGGTCAATATCAAGAAGGAACATACATTGACAGAGGCTTGTCTTAGGTGATTTTCCCATAAATGGAGTTGGTTTTGGTAAGATATAGAAACCCTAAATTAAAGCAAATTACAACAATACAGCATACATAAAATCCACAAAGATAGATGAAATTTAGAAATATTTATAAATATTCTGACTATCATCAGAAATATATTTTGAAGGTATGGGACATAGCTCAGTTTGAAAAGTGTTTATCTTGCAAAGGTGGGAAACTTGAGTCTGATTCTTAGAGACATACTTTTAAAGTCAGCAATGTTATATTTTGTAATCTCAGTGCTGGACAAGCAAATAGAGAAAAATAGGGCTTACAGGCAAGCTGTTAGAACAGGATTCAAGAATAGAGCCATGTGAGTGGAATTCTGAGCATTTGTGAGAAAACTACAAAAAGCAAAGACAATAATCTCATGACCAAAGTGGTTGTACAAGTTTACATTCCCTAAAGCAATGGAGGAGAGTTCCCCTTTCTCCACATTTTCTCCAGCACATGCTGTCACTTGAGTTTTGGATGTTAGCCATTCTGACAGGTGTAAGGTGAAATATCAGGGTCATTTTGATTTGCATTTCCTTGATGACTAAGGACTTTGAGAATTTTTAAGTGTTTCTCTGCCATTAGATATTCTTCTTTTGAGAATTATCTGTGTAGCACATTCTCAGACAATTAGGAATAGTGCTACCTCAAGATCCAGCTATACCAATCCTAGGCATATATCTAAAATATGTTCAAGTATAAAACAAAAACATTTGCTGAAACACCTTTGTAGCAAGTCTATTTGTAATAGTCAAAACTTGAAAACAACCCAGATGTCCCTCAATTGAGGAATGGAAACAGAAATTGTAGTACTTTTACACAATGGAATACTACTCAGCAATTAAAAACAAGGAAATAATGAAATTTGCACTCAAATGGTGGGAAATAGAAAAGATCATCCTGTGTGTGGCATCCTAGAATCAAAAGACACAGATGGTACATACTCACTTAGAAGTGGATATTAGCCATATAATATAGAATAAACATAATAAAATACATATACCTAAAGAAGCTAAGCAAGAAAGAGGACCCTGGGTAACATGCTCAATCTTCATTCAGAAAGGCAAATGGGATTGACATCAGAAGAGGGAGAAAACAGGAAACAATACAGGAGCCTACCATAGAGGGCCTCTGAAAGGGTCTACCCAGCAGGGTATTAAAGCAGATGCTGGGATTCATAGCCAAACTTTGGGCAGAGTGCAGGGATTCTTATGAAAGAAGGGGGAGATAATAAGACCTGGAGGGGGCAGGAGCTCCACAAGGAGAGTACAGAACCAAAAAAAAAAAAATTCTGGCAAAGGGGTCTTTTCAGAGACTTATACCCCAACCAAGGACCATGCATGGAGATTACCTTAAACCTCTGTACAGATGTAGCCCATGGCATCTCCTCCTCCAAATGAGTTCCCTAGTAATGGGAACAAGGTCTGACTCTGACATGAACTCAGTGGTTGGCTTTTTGATCACCTCCCGCTGATTTGGGGGGGGGGGGGGAGCCTTACCAGGCCAGAGAGGAACACAATGCAAATGCAGCCAGTCCTGATGAGACCTGATAGACTAGTGTCAGATGGAAGGGGAGAAGGACCTCCCCCATCAGTGGACTAAGGAAGGAACAAGGTCTGAGAAGAGAGAGGGAGGGCAGGATTAGGAGGGGCCCAGAGAGGGGGCTACAGCTGGGATGCAAAGTGAATAAATTATAATAAACAAATAAAAAGAAGTTAAAAAAAAAGAATCAGATGCTGAGCCTGATGGCCAACTGATGGGCAGAGTGAATGGAATTTTATGTACGAAGTGGGAAATAGTAAGAATTGGAGGGGACGGAAACTCCACAAGGACAGCAACAGAACAAGATAATTTGAACACAGGGAACTTCCCAGAGACTCATACTCCAACCAAGGACTATTCGTGGAGATAACCTAAAACCCCTGCACAGATGTAGCCCATGGCAGTTCAGTGTCCAAGTGGGTTACATAGTAATGAAAAGAGGGACTGCCTCTGACATAATCTGATTGGCCTGCTCTTTGATCACCTCCTCTGAGGGGGGGAGCAGCCTTACCAGGCCACAGTAGAGGACAATGCAGCCACCTTTGATGAGAACTGATAGACTAAGATCAGAAAGAAGAGGAGAACCTCCCCTATCAGTGGACTTGGGGAGTGGCATGCATGCAGAAAGGGGAGGGAGGGTGGGATCGGGAGGGGAGGAGAGAGGGGCTTATGGGGGGGATACAAAATGAATAAAGTGTAATTAATAAAAAAAAAAAAAGAATCTCATGACCTCAGTTTTTTCGGTGTACAGAATTGTTCTTTAATGTATTTTAATGTTTTTCCCAGATATAGTGGAAAGGAGTGAGTTTACTTTAGTTTTTTTTTTTTTTTTATTCATATGCCTCTATGGTAACCCATGTTTTTGCCATATTCGGCTTGCCCTTGTGATTGAGTACCTTATTCATGTGAGTCTTCCACTTAAACCTCTGAGTATGAATTACCTGATGCTCTGAATATAGTTGGCTATTACATGAGACTGTAATATGCCTTTTTTTATGCACCATTCTCCCAGTTTTATGTAGCCAAGTAGAGCAGTAATGGTCAGCCATCCTGGTCTTCTTTTAAAGTTCATGTTTAGTGAGAGACCATGCTTCAAAAATGGTAGGAAGGTGAGGAACAACATTCAAGTTATTCTCCTCTTCATATGTGCATGTACATGCACACATACTCACTCAATTTACACTCATGCACAAATATAAACTAAAAAGCTTTTTATACATTCTGTACATGTCAGTTGTTTGAACTAAATAAACTAATATTTATGAAGCATCTTGCAGACATTTCAAAACAGTAACAGGATTTAATAATTCACAATCTTGACAATTTGACAATTGCACAATCTTGAATATTTTTAAGACTGATTCTTTAACAATCTGAAGATATACTTCCTTTGATATCCAGGAATATTTTTAAAAAGTGGGTCTTGCAGATCTACACATACAAGAATTGTGAGATTAAGTTCCTGACCCTAGCATAGCTGAGGTAATGAAATTTAGCTACTCCATTCCAAAGGGTGCACTTCTGGATACCTTCTGTATGTGCGGGATTGAGCAGGCTGGATGACAGGGTCTTTGTTCATGGCTCCCTGATTATTGATAAATTGAAGGCTATCCCAACTGTGTTTGCTCCTGTATTACATTGCTCTTCCATGTCTTTTTTGTTCTCCATGTTCCTGCAGTCTGTTGGGTTTTGTAGGATCATCCACCTAAAGTGTATGCTGGGCACTTAACCTGAGTCTTTTATAAGAACAATATGTATAATTAACCTCTTTGGTCTCTATTTTCTTCTTCCCTCCCTCTCTTCTTTAACTTTCCTTTCTTCCTTTCCTCTTCATCCACTTCTTTTTCTTTTCTAGCTTTTAGGAACTATGTTTTTAAAGGATAAAATTTTTATTTCATTTATTCTTCAACTTGATTTACCAAATACTATCAATGCTACCTCTCCAGCACTGTGTGTCCTGTGGAAGAAGCATATTCTTAAGATGACCTGAGATTTACTTTCAATATTTTGTTGAGCTTTTCCTATTGTAGTCATATTTTACTAACAAAGGAGATGTTAAATTTAGATGTTAAACTCAATTTTGGATTCAATTTCTGAATGTTTTAGTTTCAGATATTTTTATTTAGTTAATTTGTCCATATTCTTTGTGTTTTTTGAAATTCTCAGTTTCTATATGCATTATTTATATAAACACACATGCAATGTTTGTTACTAATGAAATGATAGGTAGCACCCATTACTTATAGATCTTTTATTTCAGTTATCCATGATCATCAATTGTTTGAAAATGTTAAGAAATAATTATAAAAGTATGCAGTAACCTAGATTGTTAATCAGGCCCTTTGCAAAATAGAATAAAAACTGGATTATTCATGTCTGCTTAGCCCAAAATATTACTCAATATCTGTTCAACATAGCCCCACCCTGTGTCTAACCTATCCACTAGCCATTCTTGAAAGCACATTTAAATATTTTGGAAAGATGTTTATTGACTAAGAAGACTTGATGCTCTTGCAAATGATCTTGGTTTGGTTCCAAGCATCCACAGGTTGACTTACAACAATCTGTAAATCCAGGTATGACAACCTTTTCTGGCCCCTAAATATGCACAAGGTACACATGCATACAGTCAGACAACACAAAAAAAAATCCCCTGCCATAGCCATGTATGTACAAAAGACCCTTAGTGCTGCCTCTCCAGCATTGTGTGTCATGTGGAAGACATTTATCCTTAAAAAGAAGGTGTCCTGAGGATTTATTTTCAATATTTGGTTGAGCTTCTCCTATTTTAGTCACTTTTTATTAACAAAAGAGGCTTATCCTGGAAAGAATATGCAGCAAATCCCTCATCCCCTTCCCAAGGCTTCCAGTAAATTTTTTCCTGTGAGGATGACTTCAGTCATTTTACTGTGACAGGATATCATCTTCACCAATAGCCATGTTATCATTGATAAAAGAAAACCAGGTAGCATCAGATAGAAGAGAACAGAATGAAACTTTGAGCCACCTTGCTATGATAGGTAATAGGAATTCTCAGACATTCTTCAAACAAAATGCATTGTTTTCCTTTCCCAGTGAATATGAACAGGTCTTGCAATTTGAATTTCAGTGGAATGCTAAAAAACCAAACCAAAAGCAAAACAAAACAAATAAGCAAAATAAGGCTAAGTACAGAGCAACAGAAATGACCCAAGAGTCTTAGTTACTTTCTTATTGATGTACATCTTGGAAAGCCGTCAAAGTAGCAGGAGCCTAAAACACCTGTTCACACTGCATCACTGTCATAATGCACAGAAAAGTGCATGCATGAACATTACTGATTAGGTTAGTTTTCCAAATTATATAAGTGAAAATCCCTTGCCTATGAATTATCCCTCCCAGAATTAATACAGGTCTTCCCTCATCAGTTAATGTAATGAAGACAATCTCTCACAGACAATATCAGATGATGACCTTAATTTAGCTAATTCTTCAAAACTCTCCTCTGACTTGAACTAGGGGCCATCTTCCCAGGTAATTCTAGATTACCTCCAGTTGACAAACCAAACAACAACAACAAACAAGCAAACAAACAAAAACACTAACCATCACGACTCCACTCCTTGTCAATATAATACCCAAGCATACCACTTTTAAGACATAACCACACACCTCTTGTCCCTATGGGTTTAAAAACACCTTAAAATATAAAATGTATTATTGGCCATACAAATCTCCACAATCTCTGCTTTCACAGTCTGCATGGCAGAGGCTTTCAGAGGCCCTCTGTGGCAGGTTCCGAGATTGTTTCCTGTTTTCTTCTGGCTTTCAGAGGCCCTCTGTAGCAGGTTCCTAGGTTGTTTCCTGTTTTCTTTTTCTTCTGATGTCCATCCTTCTTTGCCTTTCAGGATGAGGATTGAACACTTTAGTGGCCAACTGATGGGCAAAGTGAGTGGAATTTTATGTAAGAAGTGGAAAATAGTAAGAGCTGGAGAGGACAGGAACCCCACAAGGAGAGCAACAGAACAAGAAAATGTGAACACAGGGAACTTCCCAGAGACTCATACTCCAACCAAGGACTATTCATGGAGATAACCTAGAACCCTGACAATGCAGCCACTTCTGATGAGAACTGATAGACTAAGATCAGAAAGAAGGAGAGGAGGACCTCCCCAATCAGTGGACATGGGGAGGGGCATGCTTGCAGAAATGAGGGGGGGAGGGTGGGACCAGGAGGGGAGTAGGGGGGCTTATGGGGGGGATACAAAATGAATAAAGTGTAATTAATAAAAGTTAAAAAAAGATTATAATGTACTAAAAAAAAAAAAATCTCCACAGTCATCAAGACTTTTAAGTCCAAAGACTTTTAACAGTGAGTTCCTACAAAATAAAAGTCTAGTTTTATGTTTCTAACATATTAGTATTTATAGAATAAACTGTCTTGTTCTGAAAGAAAAGAATCAAGTAGTATAGTACAAAAAATTAGCGGGGCTAAACAAAACCAAAAATAATCAGAGGAAACACCAAATCTGGGAAGCAAATCTGAACCCAGCATCTGGGTCTATGATTGGAAACTTCAATAGGAGGTGGAACCTCCCCTCCAGTGTTACTATACCCAACACTGAACTCTGTCTTAGGTTGACTGCACCACTGTATATCACTTTCCTTGACATACTTCCCAAGGCTCTGGGATTTCCAACATCTTGTGGTTTCCATTGAAGCACAGGTTTCACCATTATAACTCTATGCAGTTCATCTTAGGGCCTCCTTGCAGTGATTCCAGATCACTACCAATTGCCTGGACACAGCAACTTTCTTGACTCCTGCAGCTGGACTCTAGGACTTTCTCAGTCTTCTGTTTCATTTTTCTAAAGTCTGTAACACATGAATGATACTGCTGAGTTCTGCTGCCAACATGAAATGAACCACACTTGCTGAGACTTCTATACACTGAGGCTTGGAATAACCTTGCTAGGCAGTTGTTTTTCAGGAGTAGGGAAACCTTTCGATATTTCTAACTTACACATTTTCTCTCAAACACATTTTTCCCCATGAATTTGAGACTTCCATGGGTGGCTTCTTGCATTAGGTGTACCTTTCTTATTTTCGCAGTGCAGAGGAATTCTTCTTTAATATGGCTAATTTAACAATCACAGTTGCTTTTGTTGTCTGCACTTTCCTCTTTGGATTCTTTTCTGTGGGGTGGGGAGCAAGGGGAGTTCTTATTTATTTATTGTTTTACTTTTAATTTTTTTTATAATTTATTTACTGTATAACCCAATTGTAGACCCTTCCCTCATCTTTTCTGAGTCTCTCCCTTCCTCTTTTCCTCTACTCCCCTACCCTAGACCACAGAAAGGAGGAGCCCTCCTTCCCTACTATCTGACCCTAGACTATTGAGTCACATCAGGATTGCCTACATCCTTTTCTTCCTTGGACTGTCAAGGCAGTACTGCCAGGAGGAAGTGATCAAAGTGTGGGTAAAAGAGTCCATGTCAGAGACAATCCTTGCTCCCTTTACTAGGGCACCCATATGAGCTGCATCTGAACAGGGGGACAAAGTTGTCTGCATGCATGGTCCTCGGTTGGTGCATCATTCTCTGCAGTCTTCCCAGGCCCCATGGCTTTGTTGGTCTACTCTGGAACTCCTGTCTCCTCTGGGTCTTTTCTATCTGCCCACCTTTCAAAAGATTATAAGTGAGCTCATGCCATGCATGTCTTTCTGGGTCTGGGTCACCTCTCTTCGGATTCTTAAACTTGACAACATACCTTGCATAGCCAAACTCCACATTGAAATATTTTTGCTTTTTGTATTGTAGATCTCAGTAAGAGGGCTTGACAACTAGTCATGCCACAGACTTATGCTATATTGAGATGATCTCTACCAAAGACATATGTCATTACATCTTCATTCTGAATCATATAATTTCTCAAGACATGGGCACACTGCAGCCATGTTCTCTCCTGGAATATAACATGAATGTTTCTAGAGTGATTCTGATCAAGTCATTATTCATCTCTGAAACATCATGGGCCATGCTTTCATTGTCCACATTTCTATTCTGGTGTTCCATACTTCTGCCAGAATGGCCCATTATGCTCTGCTTACAGAATGTTAGGGATACACTAGCTACTATTGTAAGACTTTCCTGTTCTTTCCATGAATTTTTTCAAAAAGCCTGCAAACTGCATGATTTGGTCAGGTTTATCAGTGCAATGACCACTCTTCTCTTTACTCGTCTTCATTTCTTTCTTTCTAAAGCAACCTGGCAACCACATTGTAAGAAAGAAAGGACTTGTTTCAACTTATGGTTCCAGAATGATACATCCCATCATGGGGGAAGGCATAGAACAGGAGCATGAGGCTAACAGGTTACTTCACTGACAGGAAGCAACAAGAGAACAAGAATCTTAGTTATAAAAGCTCAAGGTCTGCCTCAGTGATGTACTTTCTCCCGTGAAAATGCACCTCCTGGAGGTTCCACAATGTTTTGAAATGTTACCGCTAGCTGGGGACCTTTCACTCAAACACTTGAGCTCAAGGAACACATTTCACATTCAAATCTCAACACTAAAAGTTCTCCTAGAATTACCAATAAGGTATTTTATGATTGAATCTTTAGGATTTTCAGGGACTAGGGATATTAATACTAAATTTAGACTTGGGTTCCATTGGAACTTATTGAAAAGAACAATGTACGGTGAACAAAGCATTGGAGAACAGTGAAAGAGACTCCTAAAAATGCAGAGGGTCTTTTACCTCAAGTACATTTTGTTCCTTAGGTTACTCTTGGACATGATTTCATGCCTTCTGTGTCAAATCTTTATATTCAATTTATAAAATGTGTTTGTTCTTATTGGATGCCATATCATACGGTAGAATGCAGTGTGGTCAGTGTACCCTGGATGTGGCCTTCTACCTGCGTTCATGCTTTCCCAGATATAATCTATAGTACTTGCCAAGTAACTGTGTTCAAATTTTTCTGTCCCGGGAAAGTTCTGGGATAGGGCTGCTCTGTTACTATTTAGTATGTGCTGACTGCCATTTATTTACATGTTTTATGATCTTTTTTTTTTTTTTTTTCTGAACTCAGACAAACTTCCTTGGGTTATAGCTTTCTTCATTACATCCTTGTTTAAAAGTACACTGATTTATCAGGTATCTTCAGGGCTGGCTGCAAAGTCCTCCTCTGTGGCCTAACAGACTGCTCCTCCCCGGGGGGGGGGGGTCAAACAGCCTGCCCTTGAAATCCTGTTAGAAATAGTCCGTGTTCCCCTTACTTTGGAAAACTACTTGGTTACTGAGCTACCATGGGCCACATCCGAGCAGAAGTTCTAGGTTATATCCATAGATGGTCCGGACTTGGAAAGGGGCAGGGAGGAGACCAGGGAGGGAGTGTGGGGTTGGGGAGGGAATGAGGGAGCGGGATACAGCTGGGACACAGAGTTAACAAAATGTAACTAAAAAGAAAAAAAAATAATAATAAAAAAAAAGAAAAAAAAAGTACACTGAAACTGAAGTAAGGTTGTCTACAGCATTGGATTGTAGTCTGCTTCATCCTTTCAGGTCCTCAGCCCCCAAGTCCAGCAAACAAGATCTGCACAGGTCAACAAAAGTCGACATGGCCCAATAGTAAATGCTAGTGAAATAGCCTCACTGTATCTTTGATGATCTTGGTCCATATGGATCAAAGAATTCAAGGCTTTGGAAAGCACTGTGGCTTGCTCTTGGGTCAGCACATATTCATTTCCACATCTACCAGGAAGATGGTCTCATCTTGTGCTTAGGGGACCAGTAAGCTGAGTTCTGTATGAATCCTGGCATCTTTCCCAAAAACTTCACTCTAGGTTGGCAGTGGACTTACTTCAAATCACCACAAAGTAAGAGTAGCCATTAAGTGACTGTCAGTTTCAGAGAAGGGAAATTCTTTACCTTCCTCGGTGAGCGGTGGCTAAGGGGAATGGAACTTTTCTTGTTTGCCTAAGTTCCTTTGAAACATTACTGATATTATGGAAAGTTCATTATTTTAGTTTTAGGACATTCCAGCATAATGGAAATTACATTTGTATTCTGACTGCTTCTCTGTATTTTCACTCTCCCATTTACAGTTGGCCCCCTTTCCTTGATATGCTGTAGTTATGTGTGTTTGAGTGACTATGGAAGGTATGTGTGGTACATGTACATATGTGTATGTGTGGGTCTGTCATACAAAACATTTTAGGTAGGTTTTTCCATTATTATAGATAGCCAGGCTTTAGCATTTTGGCAGATATTATGATGAAAATGAATATTTTCTGAATCATTTCCCTTTTTGCTTCACCCAAGAGATGTTCATTTAATTGTATTACCAAAAGGTGAACTCTGGCAGTTTATTAAGCATTTCACTAGTCAATATATCAAAAACATTGTATGAGAAATTGAAATATAATTGATTAATTTATTGAACCTACTTGATAGTATCCATTATCCTTGAAAATTTACACATCTCTTCTGTTCAGCAAACTCAACCCTAAAACACTTTTTTCATAGTTTTTCTCATGTCTCTAAATTGTTCCTCATTATTTGCCTTTTAGCTAGGGTAAAATGAAAGGGGAGGAGGTCCTCCCCTATCAGTGGACTTGGAAAGGGGCAGGGAGAAGATGAGGGGAGGTGGGTGGGATTGGGAGGGAATGAAGGAGCAGGATACAGCTGGTATAAAAAGCTAATAAAATATAACTAATATTTAAAATTAAAAATTATTTAAAAAAGAAACCGTCTTTAAAAAAATAATTTAAAGCTAAAAAATCTAACTTAAAATAACAAATATTTTCATATATAGCTAAACATTATGCTGTGTATATAGTGAATAAATAGTTTTTATGATTCAAATAGTTTATAAACTAACTTCATATTAGGAAAATGGTTTGATTATATAATAATCATGTTTGGATAATAAAATATTATTATTAATAAACTACATATATTATTAAAAAAGAATTTTTATTTTAAATTATTTTTATTTTTATTAATTACAGTTTATTCACTTTGTATCCCCCTTGTACCTCCCCCCTCTGCCCCTCCCTCTTCCTGACCCATCTCCCTCCCCCAGTCCACTGATAAGGGAGGTACTCCTCCCCTTGCCTCTGACCCTAGTCTATCAGGTCTCATCAGGAGTAGCTGCAGTGTCTTCTTCTGTGGCCTGATAAGGTTGCTCCCCTTCAGGGGGAGGTGATCAAAGAGCAGGCCAATCAGTTCATGTCAGAGACAGTCCCTGTCCCCATTACTATGGAGGCCACTTGGATACTGAACTGCCATGTGTTACCTCTGTGCAAAGATTCCAGGCCATCTCCATAAATGGTCCTTGGCTGGAATATCAGTTTCAGAAAAGAAAAATTTCTTTTTATGCTTTAAAGTCTGTCTGCCTATTTTATAAAGACTTCTCTGCTCATCCCAATTAGATCTCTCGTCTCCCTACTACACCAAAAGCACATGTGCTACCTGACTCCCTCAAAGTGCTGGTTATATGGCCGATCTTCCTTCCACACACCATATATGTGTGCATGTTGGGTGTGTGTGTGTGTGTGTGTGTGTGTGTGTGTGTGTGTGTGTGTGTGCTCACACATGCATGGGCAAAGAAATGAAACCTTGGAATTGTCAAATTTTTACCTATCCAACATAAAACTCATCTAAACCTAAAACATATTGAGAGACCATTGTGAAAACAAATTTTATATGCACTGGGAAATCATAAAACTGTGTGTGGTTCACTTCATTGTTCTACTTTATTTCACTAGTCTGAAACTAAGCCTGAAATGTCTGAGATGTGCTTTTAGGTGATATAGTAAATGTTTGAGATAAAACAAGAAAAATTTCAAGAAAACATGCAGCGCAATCTTACATTGAGTAATAATGGCTGAAGACAATGGAATTTCCTTTTCTGTAATATGCAATCACGATGTGATAAATCCACAATGCTGTGAGTATGTTAAGAGAAATTGGACTGTACATCGTAAGATGTTAGTTTTCTCATTTATGAAGTATTTCTGGGTTCACCTGCAAAAACACCTGCCTAACCCAGGAAGAGCTGTTGCTGTTTTAATGTTTAGTTGCTTAGAGTTAATTATCTCTTTTGTTTCTGAGCCACTGCAGTCCAGGTCAGGGTGTGCTCAAGATGATAAGTTCTTGGGTGATGTGATCACTAGACATCTCAATTTTGGGAGTGCTTCTACACTACCTAAGGACAAGCTTCCTTCATTAAATCCCATCTCCTGTGTCATTTCATAATATGTGGGTTTCTATCCCTCATCTGAACTGAAAGCTTGTAGGCAGAGAATGCAATGCTAGAATGCTCAGCCCTAAATTAGACATTTATCTCTCACCCTCTCCACAACACTCATGGAAAATCATAGGAGGAAAACAGAAATATTTTAATAGCCAGAGATTGTGACAGACTACTGTAAAACAGTGTCTTTCAGAGAAGAAAGGATTGCTATACTTACAAACTCACAGTACCTGTGGTTGCCCAAAGAAGACTGGGGCAAGACCAAGCCAGTCAGCATTCTAACATTAAGCAGGAGGCCTGACCCTTGATGAGCTATTGGATGAAAGGGGGAGAGAATATCAGTTTTCTTCAGAGGCTGGACTCCGGCAGGTTGTCCATGTTCTAGTAGATGATTCTAAACTCATGTTCAAATAGATAATACTAATTGTACTCAGAGAATTATGAGGTGGTATGATATTAGAGGCAGGATGCAGTGAAGTGCTCTGGTAGGAGTTTGGATATTTAGGGAAAGATTCTGACCAAAATATATGTGTATGAATTCTTAAAGAATAAATAAAGAATGTACTTAAAACTTAATAATATGTAGTAACAATTTTGAATATGTATTGGGATGTCTTTTGTTTTCAGTTAGAGAATTAGGCTCTGCAAGGGCATGGTATTATTTGATAGTTGGGTGGGTAAGAACTTATCTTTGTTAAATCCCTACTGCCTAGTCCCAGTTGATCTTTAATAGACAAAGAATAAGCTGTTCAAGATCTTCATGAAGTTTAGTAATGAATAAAAATAATATTTGTCTGAGGTGAAAGAATAGAAAAGGGCTCTAGGGAGTGGGAAAGCATAAACAATGGGATTCAAACACTGCATATCTTAGAATGGTAGAGAACTACTTAAGAGAAAATGAATATAGCCATCATGATAGTACTGAGAGACCATGCTATGTGCTTTTCCAGTGCTGGCATCACAGCTCACACTTCATTCCCTGCATTTTCATGTGAGCTTTGAGAGAAAACACAAGTCCTTCCCTTACATGGAAAATACTTTACTAACTACATACCTCTCTGTTCCTCTAAGACTTTCTTTGAGAATCTAAATACCATTAAGAATTATGGGATGTACTTTCCCATGCAAAGAAAAAAGTTCTTACTCATTTTATAATTTTCTTTAGAACACACAAACTTCAATTTATCTTGATTTTTATTTGTTTTGTTTTGGTGACAAGAAAATTTGAACTCTGCTCTTTGTCCCTCTGATGATAAGACAAGTTACAGCCCATAATCTTATCTAAAAATGTGTATTGCATATCAGAGTTGATGGCTAAGGGGTTAAGGTACTTGCTGTACATGAGGGAAAACTGAATTTTGAATCCTGTGAACCCGCATAAATGCTCAGTTAGTGGTCCATGTCCAGTTGCAGCCTGCAGAGCCCAGGAGGTCCTTGGGGAAAGCTGGCGAGCAAAGCTACCCATTCTCTGCACTCTAATGGGGAGTCCTTGAATCAATGACAAGGTAGAAGAGAGGATAGGGACTGATGGTGATTCTCAACCACAGCCTTGAGTTTCCACATCCATAATACACACACACTTGGTGCCTACACACGGGTGAACATGAATATACACAGTCACACACACAGAAACACAGGGGATTTCATGAAACAGAGAGGCAGGAAGAAATTGTAAAGGACTGTTGTAAAACTGTCTTCTGGATTAACAGGGCCATTGCACCTGCAAACTCAAAGCAGCTGCAGGTGCCTGCACAACCGCACACACATGGAAACCAAGTTAAGAAAAGGAAACAAGAAGAAAACATACTAAAAAGCAGCTGAAAATGCAATTACTTAAAAACATAAGTTGATTCTATTTTGAAAATGTTGTGTTTGTTAATTGTCATTATTACGTGTTTTCCTTAGAATTTTGTCAATATGTTAATCAGCCTTCAAAACAAAAGGTTTCAAAAATTAAATAGGAATCCACACAGTTTAGCTGAGAGAATAGATTTTCAGCAGAGATCAACATCAGGGGAAGAAAATGTGTAGAAAATATTGAAGTGCTATAAAGCCATGCTTTATTTTAATTCAAAGCAATTGCTTAAGTTCATATTAAAAGGAAAAAAAAACAGTTGGAATACTTGCATCTTATTCCTCAAGGATAATAGATTTTATTGTTACTGTTGACATGATACACACTGTAATTTGAACGGCTTTTTGTAAGAGTGGCCAACCTCCAGCTTCCTGCTGTGTCTGACATCAGCCATTCTGCTGCTGCCACTGATATCCGATTGTAATATCACCTGTCAGATCCACAAACACTTCTGGTAGGATACGTGGTTTGTTGGAATAAGACTATATTTATGAAGACTCCTCTGTTACATCTTGACCTTGCAGTGTTATTAGCTTTGATGGTCCCCTGATACACTGTCAGAAGTGGAATTAGATATCCATTTGGACGTGTGGTTCTGATGCTATTCACATCTGGGACAACATCTCAAACATGGAAAGACTCAGAAAGCTTGCAAGTGAAAATAGCCCCACAGACCAAGTTTCTGGGTTAAAAAAGAATCTTTCCTGCCCTATGTGCTGTTTGCATTCTCTTTGACCTGCTGCAGCATTTGGAAGGATACAGATGTAAGAAAACAGGGTGACAGGAATAGAGAGGTTAGAAGGGCGAAGATTAGTATGTGACATGCTCGAGTAGATAACATACTTTCTCTATTACTGAGCTACCTTGCTACGGATTATGATAAAATTATAAGATGGAAATGAAGGTGCTGTGCTCTTTAATGGAAGTTCTCAGTGCCTGAAGAAGGGAGAACATTATGAGTTTGAGTGGCCCAGAAGCTATACAAACAGGGAAAGGAATCAAAGTAGAGTTTAGGCTCTATGCGGTCCTGGTTCATTTCATGAGTTGCAGCTGCTTCTGGTCCAATGTAAACCCATAGCTGTATTTCCTGAAGAAAACGATAAGCATTGAAGTTAGTGTGTGTGTGTGTGTGTGTGTGTGTGTGTGTGTGTGCATGTTCGTAAATGGATGCATGTGCATGTAAGCACATGGGCCAGAGAAGTACCATGTGGATATCCTG
The DNA here is from genome assembly GCF_907164565.1 of Psammomys obesus. Classification (NCBI taxonomy): domain Eukaryota; kingdom Metazoa; phylum Chordata; class Mammalia; order Rodentia; family Muridae; genus Psammomys; species Psammomys obesus. The sequence goes on along the minus strand of NW_026585504.1, from coordinate 54,928,787 downwards.
CCGTATCACTCTCCACCTTATTCTGAGGAGACAAGGGCCTTCACTGTGCCCAGTGATAAGCTGGTGGCCAGCAAGCCCCAGCATTCCTCCTGTGTTAGTCCCACACTGTTGGAGTTACATGCAAGTATATGCATGTGCCTCATTATTACATGGCTTACACATATTTAACTGGTGCTCATCCAGCTAGTGTTTTTAACCAAATGAGCCACTTACCCAAATAATCGTTCAAATTTTATGTAAAATTTCCAAATTTCCACATCAGGGGACATGAAAGCCTAGATGACATAGCTGTGACATTGCTGGCTTTTTGGTTTTTGTTTTTTTTTTTTTTTTCTTTTTAGTTACATTTTGTTAACTCTGTGTCCCAGCCGTATCCCATTCCCTCATTCCCTCCCCAACCCCACACTTTCTCCCTGGTCTCCTCCCTGCCCCTTTCCACGTCCACTGATAGGGGAGGACCTCCTCCCCTTTCATTTGACCCTGTTTTATCAGGTATCTTCAGGGCTGGCTGCAAAGTCCTCCTCTGTGGCCTAACAGGACTGCTCCTCCTCTGGGGGCGGGGGGGAGGTCAAAGAGCCTGCCATTGACTTCCTGTCAGAAATAGTCCTTGTTCCCTTATTTTGGAAAACTACTTGGTTACTGAGCTACCACGGGCCACATCCGAGCAGAAGTCCTAGGTTATTTCCATAGATGGTCCTTGGTTGAGTGTCAGTCTCAGAAAAGACCCTGTGCCCGGATATATTTGGTCCTTGTAGAGCTCCTATCCTTTCCATATCATACTAACTCCCCTTCTTTCATAGGATTCCCTGCACTCTGCCGAGGGTTTGTTTATGAGTCTCAGTGTCTGCTTTGAAACACTGCTAGGTAGAGTGACGTTGCTGTTTTATGAGAAGATTTTGTAGAGCAGAGAATAGAGATAGCAAGTATGAGAGCTGATCAGTGCAGAGCTGCGGACAGCAGGCAGGGAAATGAGTGACTGAACTGTGCTTTCATTACTTAGGATGTTACTGAACACCAGTGATCTCGGTATTCCACTCTGCTTCCTCGTCCCCCATCCTCACAGCTCACATGGGTGATTATTTTCTTCTTCTAAGACAGTGGTTCTCAAGCTTCATAATGCTGTGACCCTGTAACACAGGTCCTCGTTGTTGTGGTAGCCTCCAACTGTAAAACTTTTTGTTGCTTCTTCGTCATTGTAATTTTGCTACCATTGTGAATTTTAATGTAAATATCTGTTCTGTAGGATATCTTAAATGAAACCCCTGTGAAAGGACCATCAAAGGGGGCACAGCCCACAGATGGAGAACTGCTCTTCTTAGACATTATTTCACTTGGGTCCCGACTTGCCTCACTGCATGCCTGTACACAATTTTCTGAAGGTTTTATCTGTTTTTGTTTTCCTCCATTATCCAAGTCCTTCAGTCTTACTACACACACATGGCAACACTTTCCAGTCTAATGCTCTGTTGATGGAAGCTCTCTCAGACAGAGTTACCTACTCAGTCACTGCAGTTGACTTTAGTGTTGACCTCAATCCAACATGATTGAAACTCAACATCCATGATTGAAACGCAACTCAGTTGTTCTTAACCTAGTATCAATAACTGTGTTAAATAATACTGCTAAATTAGATTAATTACACCTGTATATATAAATATACATATATTAATACAAATCTGTATATATGTTTTTACACCCATACACCCACACACATCACACACAGTCTCAGTTTTCCCACTAGGAGATGAGCTTCATGTTGCCGGGCAATGTTTGCAGCACACCTTCCTGAGCAGTAACTCACACTGGATTATTTGAAGTATCCTCATGCACCTCTGTCTGCTTCGCTGATTCTTTTCTGCTGCTTATAGGATGGCTTGGTTCTACCTCTATAGACATCTAGTACTTTTCCATCTAACATGCCCTTGTTATTCAATGAAATGTATTTCATCATTCTTCTATATCTTTGTGTAGGCATTATCTTCCTTCATTAATAGAGAGCTACGGTATAGGAATTACAATCTACTTAGCCAAAGATCTATACTGGGGGGATGGCTGGACTTCTCTTTCAGACAAAGTTGAAGCCCATGACTTTGCATAATATGACACTAACAGTGCTATGCCAGATTTGAAGCGTGGGTGAAGAGGAAGTTTCTGGTTTCTTTGGGAACTCAGTTGTGTCATGGGAATATGTTTTTTTTTGTTATTGTCCCAAATGTAGTATATGATAATTTTTTTTCCAAAAATAAACAGTCCCCTAGGAAAACAAGCCCCTTGAAAAGGCATGCTATTTTTGTCAGCTAGAAACTACCTTTTGTGAGGGGTGTGGTTTTGTGAACTGGAAAACATCTTCCTGTGTACTCTGAGAAGGGATAAATAAAAGCCCACAGAGTGAGCCAATGCTTTCTGCATCTCTATGCTTTGCAATGGTTCTAAAAGCCTTGTTGGAGTTATGCTCCAGAGATTTTTATTTTTTAATCTTATTTATTTATTTATTTATTCATTTATTTATTTATTTTTGCTTTTTTGCTGCTTCAGCAGACTTGTGCCATTTGTGCAGAGCCACTGTTACTATTGCTTCCTGCTGCTGCTGTGGTTTAATTCTTTGATGTTTGACTGCACTGCTGGTCCCTTGGTGACTGAGATTGGTATACCTCCAAAGAACCCAAAGACCCAAATCAACAGGAAGCACATAAAAGAGGTCTACAGCTCCTTTCCTTACTAATTTCTCCCTTGGGGTAAAGATGGAAAGGGAGATAAAGGAGCTTGAGAACTTTAAATAAAGGAGGTGTTTGGATAATCTAAGCCTACATATGTGTATACTTTCCTATCTGTGTGTCCATGCTGTGGTGGTTTGAATAAGAATGTCCCATGGCTCATATATTTGAATGCTTGGGAGCGGCAGTCCTTGACAGGGATTAATATATGGCCTTGCTAGAGTAAGTGTAGTCTTGTGGAAGCAAGTGTGTCACTAGGGGAGGGGTGCTTTGACACTTAACTCTTCAGCACCATGCTTGGTTACATGCTGTTATGCTTCCTACAATGGTGATAATGGACTAAACCTCTAAACTGTAATCCAGCCCCAATTAAATGTTTTTTTTTTCTTTATAAGAGTTGTAATAGAAATAAGGGCAGCTTAAAGTGTCCTAGGGCCACTGGCAGATAAGGGGGCTTAGAGAGGGAATGGTCTAAAGCGAAGGGGAGTCCAAAGGAAGATGCTTGAGTTTCACTCAGAACAGGAATATAATAGAACCTGAAGTGTAGATGGGGTGAGGGACTGGAGAGGGGGGAACTGGGTAGGAGAGAATGTGGGGAGAATAACGGGGGTGAGTATCAGGTGAGCAGAAAGAGCAGGAGGGAACATAAGGGGAAGAACTAGGAGAGAGAAAAGCTCCAAAGGTGGAAATCTTTGGGACAGGGAAGACTCCTGGGAGTCTACACGGGTGACTCTAGCTGAGACTACAAGCAATTGGTGTTAGGGAGAATGAAGTCAGAACCTTCTATAGCCTGCTGGGTCTATCAGAAAGGGAGGGAGACAACAACCCCCCAAAAAACCTTCAACCCAAAATGCTTATTGTCTATAAGAAGTAAAGAGATAATGATGGAATAGATACTGTGGAAGTGATAATCCAGTGGTTAGCCCAGCAGGAGATCCACATACTGGAAGAGAGCCAATCACTGTCACTATTAATGATACTCTGCTATGATTGCAAACAGGAGCCCAACATAACATTCTTTTGGAAGAACTCATTAGGCAGCTGATGGAGACAGATTCAGAGACCCAAGACCAAGCAATTAGCAGAGATTAGGGGATTCTGTGGAAGTGATTAAGGAAGGATATAGGGAGCTGGAAGTGTCAAGAACACCACAAAAAAACCTACAGAGTGATCTAACCTGGGCCATGGGGGCTCACAGAGACTGAAACAACAACCAAAGAGTCTGCATGGGCTAAATCTAGACCCCATACACATGTGTAGCAGATGTGTAGCTTAGTTTTGGGGTAGGTCCTCTATCAATAGGAGTAGGGGCTGTCTCTGATTCTGCAACCTGCCCCTGGGACACTTTTTCCTACCTGGGCTGCCTTGTGTGCCTTGCTCCAGTGGGCAAGGACAGGCTTTGTCCTGTTGTGACTTGAGATGCCAGGGTAGATTGGTAGCAATTGTGGGCCTCCTCTTCTCCAGGGGAAAGTTGATACTAGGAGCGGGGTATTATTACTATAATAGGCCTGGTCATGTGTCTTGGAGGAATGTAGATTTCAAGACTTTGTATTAGGAAAGCAGTTAAACAATTTAAGTGGTGGTTAGTGGGCAATAATAGTAAAAGAAGGGAAGACACTGGTGCTGACGGCAATGTAGATAATGATGGCCTGGCTCAATAGGTTCCAGAGGATAAGAATATGAGATCATTCCTATGATATGTTGACGAAACATGTGACTGTTCTCTGCCCTTGTCTAAAACATTTTTTCCTGAGGTTAAATTGAATAGTTTTAGATTAACAGCATTGGCAGAGGAGATTTCAAAACAGCCTAGTATTGACTGTGTTGTGTAATTATTAATGGTCAGTCTTTTGCAAATAAATAATGAAATGGAGCCAGCTGAGCAAAGAAAAATATAAAATGTCCACTTTAAGGAGAAAAAGTGCACAAGAAAAAAGTCTGAGAAAAAGTTTGATCCTAAGTGAAATTAATTCAGTGGTGACCTCAGAGCAAGATCCCACCAGACTAACCTTGCATATTGTGAAACAGAACTAAAGAAAAGTATGAACTTTTAATTCAAGCACTTGGAAGAAAGAGGCAGAGGTAAATTATTTCTAAGTTTGAAGCCGTTTTATCCTATTCAGCCAAGCACAGCCAGTGAAGGAAACAATCCAAAATTAAAGAGCTGGTAAAAAATTTATTTGAATGAGTGAACCATGTTCCAGCCCTAGCAAGCAGAACTTGGTGGCTTCAGCTATGTATTCCTAGCTTTAGAGTCATGGATGGAAGAAAGAAATGGTGGATTGTCTTTCTGAGGCTAGGGAAAGCTGTTGAGCTCAGCATATATTAGGGTGTCTCTACATGGAGGCCCAGAGAAGCCATTGTGTAAAGCTCTGAAGTTAAGGCCTGGATTGCTTTAGAGTCCCCAAAATATCAGCGATGCCAGAGTTGTGGAATACTTGTCAAGGAGAGCTGCTAACAGGGAGTGGAACCATACTAACAGAGATGCGTATTGCAGCCATCACAGCTGAAATGAGTTGGAGAGCATGTTGACATTAGACAAAGAGAAACAGGGGTTGGACTTTAACCAGCTAGTTTTCGTTTGCTTTGGTCTAGTATTCCCTCAGTATGCTCCCTTCCATCCATTTTAAAATGGTAGTATATACTGTGTACTGTTGTATGTTGGAAGTATGTAATCTGCTTTTTAATTTTGATTTTATTGGAGATAACAGTTAAAAGATTGCCTTGAGGCTCAGATAAGACTTTGATCTTTTCACTTTTAAACAGTGTAGAATCTGTTTAGAATATAGAGAATTTTAAATTTATTTTTGCATTCTGATATGGGTATGAGGGCCAGAGAGTTAAATCTGGTGGCTTGAATAGGAATAACCCCTTACCATTAGCTTATATATTTGTGGTTTTTTAATTGTTGTTTTCCTTAAGTTCACATATATTTTTTATAAATAATCAATACCTTAATTCCAATATATACAGGTTATATTAATTAGGTTGGCACAGTCATACAGAATTCTCCTAAAGGTGTTCTGTTGGTGGAAGATTTTAACACTGGGCTCAACTTTTATAAGTAACTGGTGATTTTTAAAAATTTTATTTATTTATTACAATTTATTTACTTTGTATCCCAGCTGTAGCCCCCTTCCTCATCCCCTCCCGATCCTGCCCCCCTCTTCTCCTCCCATGCCCTTTTCCCAGTCCACTGATAGGGGAGGTCCTCCTCCCCTTCCATCTGACCCTAGCCTATCAGGTCTCATCAGGACTGTCTATATTGTCTTTCTCTGTGGCTTGGTAAGGCTGAGCCAGTGGTGCTGCTTGACTAGGATTAAGAGGTGTGGCCTTGTTAGAGTAGGTCTGGCCTTCTTAGAGAAAGTATATCACTGGGGTGTGTTTTGGGGTTTCAAATGTTCAAGCCAAGCCCAGTGTCTTTCTCTACCTACTGCCTGTGAATCCATTCAGTACCTCAGTGCCTACTACTGAGAGCACTCAGCTACCTCTCCAGCACAATGTCTGCCTGTTCAGAGCCATGCTTCCCACCATGATGGTAATGGACTAAACCTCTGAACTGTAAGCCAGCTCCAACTCAACGACTTGAAGTAAGTGTTGCCACAGTCATGGTGTTTCTTCACAGCAACAGAACACTGTGTAAGACACATTCCATTTTAGCCTCCTCCCGAAGTCCTGGTCCACATTAAGCTAGAAGTAGTTTCTCACTAGAAGAGTGTTGCAGCCTCATGTGTGGCTAATATACAGGCTGCTAACACAAACGAATGCAAGCAGCACTTGCGTCAAGTTTAAGGCAGCTTGAAAGTCTTGACTAATACAAAGAGGATATGTATGGACAGAACAAATGTCCAATAAAAAGCGCAATGACAGCTTAAGAGTATGGGTCGTGGGTCCTGGAATACCAAACAAAGGCAGGCTGGCAAGCTCTACGAATAACCGAAATGGGAGCCTTCCACTGGGAACCTCAAAGTAAAGGATGCTACTGTTGAAATCTGTGGTCAACTGACTCCTGGCAGTGTTTCCCCATTCATTTTTCTTCCAAAATCACAACAGAAAGTATGTTCACTGAGTAAAACCAGCCCACACCAATGTTTCAAATGTAATGAGGCAGCATTAGTGTTATATTACAAAGAATCATGGGCTCTAAACATTAATCTGTGGTCTGAAATGCCAGTCTACCTATTGCCTAGTCATAAAACTTTGGCCAACTACTAGGCAATCTCCACACAGTAAAAAGAGATAACGCTAGTTATAAATGCATTTGTTCTGATCATTTTATAAATCCAGGCATGAGAATGGCTGATATTAAAGAAAGCATCATGCCAGCTATTAAGTTAAGCCAGTATTTATGGAGAAGCACTGCCTGTTCCCAGATATACCTCTTGCATGACCCAAAAGTAAGTGGGCTATACACTGTGCCTCAGAACATGGCTCATTATGATATCCACTGCCCATTACACTCTATTGTTCTCTGAGCTTCTACTACGGGCCAGTTACAGGTTCCAAAATGAAAACAATTTGAAAAGACATAAGATTAAATTTTATGTTTTAGATACATCCTAAAATCCAATCGCAATGATGTTTTAATATACCATATGCTATATTAATAATGTGTGTGTGTGTGTGTGTGTGTGTGTGTGTGTGTGTGTGTGTGTGTTAGCATTCTGACTTTTGGGGGTCTCCAGAACAAAGAATTTCCAAGGAGGGAAAGATCAAAACTGAGATAGACTAATGAGCCACATGCCTTTAATTCCAGGACTCAGGTTGCAGAGGCAGAAGAATCTCTGAGCCCAAGGCCAGTTGGTCTACAGAGCAAGTTTCAGGACAGCTGTTGCTCCACAGAGAAACCCTATGTTAAAAAAGAAAAACGAAACTGACCAAGATTAAACAAGAAGATTCTGGGGAGGTCCTGATTATTTTTGGTTCTGTTCCATACTCCATTATCTCTCTTCTCTTTGTAAATGAAACCTTTGAGGTCTGACTTTGTGATCATGGTCCCTGAGAACAGTTTTCTGTTTGTCCTGAAAATGGCACCTTTGAAAGGAAAATCCTTCCACATGCTGCAGATAAAATGTTCCTCAGCTCTCTAACCTTTGAAACTGTAGATGTAATAGCCACACAAAGGGATAGAAATCAAACAGAAAGTAGATGAAATAAACTTCTTTTGTAAGTGCTGATCTCTTTCCATGACTGCAAACTTCCAGAAAAATAAATTATTTTAATTGGCAAGGTTATTAGGCACTGGAACATAGGCAAAGCCAATCATGTTCTGCCCATGATGGTGTGAAGAGAGTGTAGAATTTTCATGTATCCCTCGGCTTTACTAAAGGTCAGGCATAGGAATTTGGGACTTTTTTTTTTCTTTCTAGAAAATGTGAACAATACATTCTTTTCTTTCTCAAGAAGAAAGAATGAAGAAAAAGAAAAGAAAAGGAAAGAAAAGGAAAGCAAAGCTGAATGACTGTGGTAGACGCCTCTAATCCTAGGTCTCAGGAGGCATAGACAGGTGGATAGCTATGAGTACATGGGCAGCCTATCTACAGAGTGAGTTCTAGGACAGCAAGGGCTAAGCATAGAAAGCCTGTCTTAAAAAAACTAAACACAAATAAGTAAGCAAGTAAATAAATAAATATAAAAAGGAAATGTTTATCTTAAAAATTTAAGAAACTACACCTAAATTTTTATTAAATTTATTTTGTGGGTGATGTATGTTTGTGTTCATGCCTCAACCTATGTGTTCATGTTTCCATGTGTATATGTGTGTGTGTGTGTGTGTGTGTGTGTGTGTGTGTGTGCATATCACAACCCTCATGTGGCGATCACAAGGAAACTTGAAGAGGTCAGTTTCCTCTCTCCACCACATAAGTAATGGTGGTGGAACATGGGTCATCAGGCTTGGCTGCAAACACCTTTACCAGCTACTTCATCTTTTTTGCCTCTCCCAACCCACCTTTTTAATTTCTTAAATTAACTTACAAAACAACAGCTTTGCTTCCCTATGAGATTTTCATGCATAAGTCATTTTCCTTAATATCTGCTGTCCACTTCACACCGCATTTGCTCCTTTACTTTGGACCCAGCACCTGGCATTCCACTTTGTTCTATTGTCTTAACAACTCTTTTACTTAATAAAACTCTCTCTGTCTCTGTCTCTCTCTCTGTCTCTCTCTGTTTCTCAGTCTCTCTCCAGTGTCTTTGATTAGAAAGATTTGGGATTTTTTTTTTAAAGAAATATAGCAATATCTCCACATAATCTGGATTTCAAAGTAAATCTGATTCATTAAGGTATCAGAAGTGTATGGCCAGCAATGAATTCTGAATAATCAAAACAATGTCTTTTATCAGAGGTCTTGAAATAATCTTCTGTTACTTCAGTCTTGGAAAAGAAAAACAGTTCTAGGCAGTGTCAAAGAGTAACCCGCATGGTATTTGCCCTGTCTGCATATAGCCGTTTCTCTGTGTTGATTAATTGTTTTATTATTATTATTTTTTTTTTGAAGAACAAAATTCACTATTTTGGTGTAGTGTTACTTATCCATTTTTTTTCTTTTTATCTTATTTTTTATGGTATGTTTTCTTGCCAAATTCAATGTCATGGAGATCTTTGAAGTTGTAGAGTTTAGAGTCTCTTTAAGCATCTGATTGATTTTGAGTTAACATTGATACACAGGATAAACTAAGATCCAACTTCATTCCCTTTTACATTGATTTTCACTGTCCCCAGCACTGTTTATTGAAAATAAATCCTGTCTTTTCTAACCACTACACTCTCAAATGAAAAAATAGTTTTCCCCAACAGAGTATCACTAGGTCTTTCTTAAGGAGAGACCTGATTCCTGGCAGAGGGTGGTCAGCACAAAACAAACTCAGTGGTATCTTTTGAGTTAGTTTGTCTCATAATTTTGTGTCATGGCCTTTCTTTGTGTTTGTCTTTCCCTTCTTTTGTGTTCTTTCTTTCTTTCTTTCTTTCTTTCTTTCTTTCTTTCTTTCTTTC
>NW_026585504.1:54901823-54919069 GCF_907164565.1 Psammomys obesus | reverse complement strand
TTCTTTCTTTCTTTCTTTCTTTCTTTCTTTCTTTCTTTCTTTCTTTCTTTCTTTCTTTCTTTCTCTTTACAGGTCCTTTGTACATATTATGGCTTCTGCCTTTGTGATTTTTATGAGACTCCTGTGTGTATGAGCATGTCTCTTTCTGTGTATCACTTATGGTTCTTCTTTGACTCTTTTTGTTTCTGTGTGTTTGTTTTGTCCTATTCGTAATTTTTGTATGTTTTTTTTATTACAATTTCTCAGTTACATCTTTTTCAGTGAGAGACAGAAAGGGTGTAGATCCAAATGGCAAATGTGGTTGGGAGGATCTCAGAGAAATTAGGGCAGAGAAAACCATAATCAGAATATATTTAATGAAAAAAATATCATTAAAAATGTAAGAACGAACAAACAAATCTGTTTTTTACTAATGGAACGGCTTTGGCACATTTCTCATAATGACTAGTTCACATGGGCTATATTTCTGGTCCCTCATCTATTCTTTAATTTTATTTCTATCATTAAGATAATGCCAGGTTTTAGTGATATAGCTTTGTATCTGTGGTGATTTGAATAAGAATGGTCCTCATTGGAAGATGTAGTCTTGTTGGAGGAAGAATGCCATTGGAAGTGAGCTTTGGTGTACAAAATGCTCAAACCAGGCCTAGTGTCTCTCTTTCTACTGCCTGCAAATCCAGATTTAGAACTCAAAACTGCTTCTCCAGGACGATGTTTGCCTGCATGTTGTTATGTACATTTCCTGCCAAGACAATAATGGACTAAATCTCTGAACCTGTAAGTCAGTTTCAAGATACTGAATACTTTCTTTTGTTAGAGTTCCCATTGTCATGGTGTCTCTTCACAGCAGCTGAAACCCTAACTAACTGAGTAACAATTTTTGAGTCAAAGCCTCCATTTTACTTCTTCTTGTGTATATGTGTGTATGTATGTGTACACAGCAATTGTAAAATATATATATTTATGTTGAGTTCAGGGCTTTACCTTGAAAAGAAAGTTTTAATTATCTCTTCACTTGATTTTATAAAATCTGTTTTGGGGAAATCAATTTTAATCATCTTAATTTTTAAAAGATTTTACTTATATGGATGTTTGTATGTTTACATGGGTGTAGATGCTTATAGAATCTAGAAGAGGGTCTTAGATATTCCTGGAACTGAAATTTTAAGGGGTTTTGTATGAGCTGCCTAATGTGAGTGCTCCAAACAAATTTAGGTCTTCAACAGGAGGAGTGCACATTCTTCACTACTGAATTGCCTCTTCAGCCCATTATCTCTTGGGTTTTTTTTTTTAATATTTTTAATATTTTTTCTAGTTATTTAAAAAATAGTTTTATTTAGTTTGCATGTTTGCTGGCTTGCGCTTAATGTTTAGAAAGAGTGATCCAACTTTATGCCTCCATTGTTTTCCACACTGACCTGCATTGCTTTACTCTTTTTCACATTAACATTTGATCTTGATTCTTTCTTGTACATGTCCTTTTTTAAGTTTTTCACATTTATTTATTTATTTTCTGTAAACACACATGTATATGCTTATGGGAATAGCATGTATATATGCATGAACACATACAGAAACACACATACACACAAACAGCAGTACATGTGAACAAGTCAGAAAATGACTTGTAGGAGTTGTATATGTCCTGGGAATTGAACTCAGGTTGCGAGGCTTGCTTGAGATCCTTTACATGCTGAGCCATCCTGCTAACCCACAATGTTGTTTTGAGAAAAGAAAACAGTTATTTTTAATTTCCAAATTATACAGCTTTTATTTCTCTGTGTTGTGCAACTATGCCAGAGACTTTCCATAGTGTGTCTACAGGGTGCTAAAACAGCTATACTTGCCTTATTCTGTGTTACCCAGGCACAGGTTTTTTTTTTTTTCTTCACTTTTTTCTCCACTTGTTTTCTTCATTGATAGACTTTGTTGTGCTACAGCAGCTTCCTCCTATTCCCATGTCATTTACTGTGTCCTGAAAGATTGTCAAGTTTTGTCAAATGCTTTAACAATAGCCGTTGAGATAATCATGCATTGTTGTTTTCAGCTGGCTAACATGCTGTCTCTTGCTGACGGATTTTCATATGTCAAACAATTCTGGCATTTCATGAATAAATCCTACTTAGTAATGGCACATAATCCTCTTAATAATAGTGAGATTCTTTCTCTAGGATTTGGAGAAATACATTACATTAATATTCATCATGAATAAAGATCAATCCTTTATTTTATAGTCTGAGTTTAGTGTCAGTAGGAAGGCCCCTTAGTGATTATTTGTGTGTGTCTGTGCATACGAGCATGCGCGTCTTTGTGTGTGTGTGTGCACCCAGGAGGCCAGAATAGTATTTGGAGTATTGGATCTGGTTATAATTGGAGATTATAAGCCATCTAATATGAGTAGAGCCAAACTCTGGTCTTCTGCAAGTGCAATTCATGCTCTCAACTGCTGAGGTATCATTCCTGTCCCTTGCCATGCATTCTGGAGTGTTCCCTTTTCCTCAAAGTTTTGGAAGAATTTGAAGAAAAAATATTGCTAATGTTCCTTATTTTTCTTTATTTTTTATTTTACTTTTTTATTGTAAATTAAAGTTTATTTACTTTGTATCCCCCTCTAGTTCCCTCTCTCCTCCCCTCCCAATTCCTCCCTTCCTCACCCTTCTCCACACACTCCCCTCCCCAAGTCCACTAGTAGGGGAGGGTTTCTTTTTCTTCCTTTTGATCCTACTCTGTTAGGTCTCATCAGGAGTGGCTGCATTGTCTTCCTCTTTGGCCTGGTAAGGCTGCTCCCCCCTCAGGGGGAGGTGATCAAAGAACAGGCCAATCAATTCATGTCAGAAGCAATCCCTGTTCCCACTACTATGGAACCAACTTGGACACTGAACTGACATGGGCTACATCTGTGCAGGGATTCTAGTTTAGCCTCCCACAAAGGGCCTCTGAAAGGCTCTGCCCTGTAGACTATCAAAGCAGATGTTGAGACTTATGGCCAAACATTGGGCAGAGTTCAGGGAATCTTATGAAAGAAGTCGGAAATAGTAAGATTTGGAGAGGACAGGAGGTCCACAAGGAGAGCAACAGAACCAAAAAAATTTGAGCACAGGGGTCTTTCCTGAGACTCATAATGTTCCTTATTTTTAAAATGAAGAATTACTAGTCATGGTATCCAGCCACAATTCTGTCATTGTTAAAGTGGGTTGTTTTCATTTCCTTATGCTTCATCATTGACACAGTTCATTTTTCAGGAATAGATTTATTTTATTTATTTCATGATGTTGTTCACAATATTATATTTTTATTCCTATGATAATGTCATATCTTTTTGTAAATTTGTGGTTAATTAATCTTTTAGTCTCTCTTGTTTTCTAAAATCATTGATCTTTTCAAGGAACCAGCTCTCAGTTTTGATTTTTCTATTGTTTCTGTATTCCTTGTTTGTTTGTTTTTCTTTCTCGTTCCTCAAGTTATAATGCTAAGTTGTGATATGATATCCATGATTATTTTTAATTTATAGCATTTAAAATTAAACATTTCCTATTCGTACTACTTTTGTTTAATCACCAAAATTTTATTTTGATTTTCATCTTTCTTTCTTAGATAATGTATTAATTCCTTGTGATATTTTTAGCCATTTGTTAAAAGCATATTTTGTCTTCATATTTAAAAAAAATGTGTACAATTTGTGTGTGTTTTCTGATGTAAAGAGCCTGCATGTACCAAACCATGTGTGGAGGTAAGAAGAAAGCTTAGAAGAGTCAGTTTTTTTTTTTTTTTTTCCACAATATGGGGCTGTGGAAATGAATGGAGGCAATCAGGCTTGGCAGCTTGCAAACTTACATGCTAAGCTATCTCCTCTATTCTGCACATATTTCTTTTTATCTGTTTCTTACTCTTTCTTTCCATACTTACTGTTTTGGAACTGATGAGTGTTTTTACCCAATTCACAAAAGGGAAAAGACATTTTGCAAGGAATTAGAGGGTAAGACTGTAAGGAAGTGAGGAATTGTCCTCTTTTCATTTTGGCTGGAAATATAAAAACTAGAATTTCAATGTCTTCGAATATGTTAAGAATTGTTTTTATTCCATCTGTAGTATTTGGTGGAGAATGTTCCACATATGTTTTAAAAACTTGCCACTTCTTAGGTAAGCTAAGATTGCTGTTGTCCAGGCTATGTCTTCCATTTGACTGTGGGTTTTGTTCTTAACTAAATCTCTGAAGCCATTGAGTATTCAAACTACCCAAGTGTTTCTGCTCCACAAAGAAAGGAGCATTGTGTATTCAGAACTTGGACATATCTGCCCTTACTTATCGCTGATAATTTTTATGCTTTTGTTTTGCCTTATTTCAGTGTTATGTATTATTGTTGCCATTGGTTTGAAACAGAATCTCAGCATAAACCTTGGATTCACCTTTCATTTTCTTATAGTTATGGTTGGGAGCCTAGCCTTTAATGGCTGGGCCATCTCTCCAGCCCTGACCTTTCATTTTCTATGGAAGTCCAGCTAACTTTAAGCTCTGTGTATTGCCACACACTGTGCCTTCAGGTATGCACCACCACCATGCCCCCGTGCTAGTATCATTTTTATCTAACCTATGCAGAGCAAATATTACTGTAGCCACTACACTGTATAGTACATAGGCTTTTCCTTTTCTTCACTTTTAACTCTTGCTTATTCTTAGATCAAAAAATAACATGTTCTTAGTCCTCTGTCAGATAGAGCATTGGTGAAGACCCTTTCCCAATCTGTAGGCTGTCGTTTTGTTCTGACGACAGTGTCCTTTGTTTTACAGAAGCTTTTCAGTTTCATGAGGTCCCATTTATTGACTGTTGATCTCGGAGCCTGTGCTGTTGGTGTTCTGTTCAAGAAGTTGTCTCCTGTACTAATGAGTTCTAGGCTCTTCCCCACATTCTCTTCTAACAGGTTTAGTGTATCAATTTTTATATTGAGGTCTTTGATCCACTTGGACTTCAGTTTTGTTCAGGGTGATAAGTATGGATCTATTTTCATTTTTCTACATGTAGACATCCAGTTGCACCAGCACCATTTGTTGAAGATGCTGTCTTTTTCTTTTTTCCATTGAAAGGTTTTGGCATCTTTGTTAAAAATCTTTTGTCCATAAGTGTGTAGGTTTATTTCTAGGTCTTCTATTCAATTCCACTGATCCAACATTTTGTTTCTATGCAAGTACCATGCAGGTTTGTTGTTGTTGTTTGTTTTGTTTGTTTGTTTGTTTTTACTGTTACTCTATAGTACAGCTTGAGATCACGGATGAAGATACCTCCAGAAGATCTTTTATTGTAGAGGATTGTTTCAGTGATTCCAGGTTTCTTGTTATTCCACATGAAGTTGAGAATTTTTCTTTCAAGGTCTGTAAAGAATTGTGTTGGTAATTTGATGGGAATTGCATTGAATTACATTGCTTTTGGTAAGATGGCCATTTTTAGTATGTTAATCCTGCCAAGCCATGAGCATGGGAGATCTTTCCATCTTCTGATATCTTCTTCTATTTCTTTCTTAAGAGACTGAAAGTTGTTTTTTTTTTTTTTTTCTGTTATTGTTTTCATACAAGTCTTTGACTTGCTTGGTTAGAGTTACACCAAGGTACTTTATGTCCTTTTTGGCTATTATGAAGGGTGTTGTTTCCCTAATTTCTTTCTCAGCCGTTTTGTCTTTTGTATATAGGAGGGCTACTGATTTTTTTTATTTAGTTGATTTTGTATCCAGCCAATTGGCTGAATGTGTTTATCAGCTGTAGGAGTTCCCTGGTAGAATTCTTGCGGCCACCCATGTATACTATCATATCATCTGCAAATAGTGATACTTTGAATTCTTCCTTTCTGAACTGAATCTCCTGGATCTCCTTTAATTGGCATATTGCTCTAGCAAGGACTTCAACTACTATGTTAAAGAGTTATGGAGTGAGTGGGCAGCCTTGTCTTGTCCCTGATTTCAGTTCTTTATAAAGAACTGAAGAAGTTAAACAGCAAAAAATCAAGTAATCCAATTAAAAATGGGGCATAGAACTAACCAGAGAATTCTCAAAAGAGGAATATTGAATGGCAGAGAAACACTTAAAGAAATGTTCAACATTCTTAGTCATCAGGAAAATTCAAATCAAAACGACCCTGAGATTTCACCTTACATCCATCAGAATGGCTATGATAAAAAACTCAAGTGACAATACATGCTGGAGAGGAAGTGGAGAAAGAGGATTCCCTCTCCATTGCTGGTGGGAATGTAAACTTGTATAACCACTTTGGAAATTAATCTGGCACTTTCTAAGACAAATTGAAATATTGCTATCTCCAGATCCAGCTATACCACTTCTAGGCATATATCAAAAAGATGGTCAACTCTGAAAGCTCCCTATCTAAGTGTGGGATTCTTTGACTTCCACCCCAGTGATGGATGGTTACCTGGCTTGATCTTATGCAGTTCCCATGAAGGCAACCAGAGTTGCAGTAATTGCATGAGTACAATGGCCATGTTGTACAGAGAAGACACTGTTTCCCAGCACTCCTCCTGAACTTTTGTTCTTACAGTCTCTCTGCCCCCTTTTCTACAGTGGGTTTCCTTCCTCTCTGAACATTGCACAGGAGTTGCTTGTATTCCTGGCTGTGCTGCATTCTGTTCGGTAATGACATCAAAGATAAGCAAAAGTTGATTAAAAGTAATTTTACTAATGCTATATCAATTGTGCTCCCTTTTTTTGCCTAGATTTTTCCCTGCTGGAGCTATTTCTGTAGTTTCAATAGGACAATCAGAACATGTGTCCAGATGTGGTTACCTCTTTGGGGATTTTGTGATGAGATGCAGGTCCATGTCTTCACAGTTGAGGATCTTGCTGGAGGTTCTGGGATTCCATTTTGCCGTCCTCCATTCCTATGATGAATATGTGTGGTCACTGAGGACACTGTAGACTGTACCTTACAGGTGTGAATGTCTGAATAGAATTGATGTTTTCTCAAATGCAATCTCATGAAAATGATATTTGCACAGAGCTTCACTCTCCTTTTTGTCACGAGGATTACAAATTATACCATTCTTGATATGTGCCTAAATAATCTTATAGTTATATTGTGAATTTATTTTTATTTTTTAAACCTTTTTTAAGATTTATTTATTTATTTATCTATTTATTTATTTAGTTAGTTATTATGTATACAATGTTCTGTCTGAATATACACCAGAAGAGGGCACCAGACCTCATTATAGATGACTATGAGCCACCATGTGGTTGCTGGGAATTTAACTCAAGACCTCTGGAAGAATAGTCAGTGCTTTTAACCTCTGAGCCATCTCTCCAGCCCCGTAAATTTATTTTTAATTCAAAAAGAAAGAAGGACAGTGGAGTTAAAAGTCCTAATTTTAATAACACTTTTAATAGTATTCATGAAATAAACTTGACTAGAGGTCTTTGTATTTTCATATACCTGTGAGTTTCAGTGAACCATAATTTTTTATTACAACTGACTGATTCACTTTTTCTTGGTTGCAGAGAATTGAATGTAAATCAAATTTCTCAACTGTTGTCTGTCTGAGAATATTTTAGTGTTTTCTTTATAATGCCTATCTCATTCAGGTTATTGAGAATGAAGTAAATTTTAACCATATAATCACAATTTCCAAAGAGATGTGTGTGTGTGCTATTATTGTTCCCAGAGGGGGTGCATGTGCATGATTTCCTACACATATGGAGAATAAAGTCACATGCAAGAATCATTTATCCTTCATTGTCTATCTTATTTTATGAGACTGGTCCTCTCCCAGCCTAGAACTAACTTATTAAACCATCATGGCTGAACAGCAAGTCCTAAAGGCCCCCAGTACTGAAATTACAAGCATGCACACCATCATACTTAACTTTTAAATATAAGTTGAGGAGGGTGAACATAGTCTTTCATGCCTGTGTAGCAAGCACTTTTCCAACTGAGCTATCTTTCAAGCACCCTTCCCATTTTTGTCTTTAAATATATATCCTCTTAAATTTGTTGACCACTATACTATACTGTACTTTTCAGAGGTGTACGCAGAATGTTTGTTCTTCAGGACAGAATCAAGTCAAATGAAAATAGGTCTTAAACATCAACACTCATACATATCTGAGCATACATACAAAGCAGAAATGAATCAAGAGAGGTCAATTGGTAGTGTTCTCTACAAGTAAGTGATTAGAATTCTTTTCTCCTATGAAATTTCACAAAAGTATCTTGAATTAATGGTTGTACAATAGCCTCCAATGTCTTTTCAACCAAAACACACAGATGTGAGAATTGTTTTGAGTTCTCTCTAAGCCAAATTGTTTCATCTTCTTACAAGAAAATGCACAGTGTAAGGTTAACTGCACTTCTTTGTTTGAGAAGCAGTTTGCCTATCTGCTTGCAATAAATAACAGTGTTGCTCAAAAAGCTCATCTTCCTTTTGCTATTGGCTGGCAGCATCTTCAGAATAATAATAGTCAGCACAAAGCATTCAGGATCCATAAAGAAATGCCAGTTTATAAATGCCAGTATCTTTTTTTTAATTCTTCATTATTATTATTATTATTATTATTATTATTATTATTATTATTTATTGTAATTTATTTACTTTGTATCCCAGCTGTACCCTCTTCCCTCATCTCTTCCCATTCCCATCCTCTCTCCCTTTTTCCCCTATATCCCTCCCATAGTCCACTGATAGGGGAGGCCTGTCTCCCCTACTTTCTGGCCATAGCATATCAGGTCTTACCAGGATTGTCTGGATCCTCTTTCTCTGTGGCCTAAGTAGGTCACCTTGCCAGAGGAAGGTGATCAAATAGTAGGCCACTAAATCGATGTCAGAGACAGACCCTGCTTCCATTACCTGGGAACCTACATGAAGACTTTGCTGCCTATTGGGTACATCTGACCTGGGGGGCTAGGTCCTCTCGATGCATGGTCCTTGGTTGATTCATCAGTCTCTGCAGGACCCCCTAAGTCCAGATATTTTGCACTGTTGGTCTCCTTGTGCAGCTCCTGTCTCCTCTACATCTTTCTACTTTCTCCCTCTTCCATAAGATTTCCTTTACTCTGCCCAAAGTTTAACTATGAGTCTCAGCATCTGCTTTGATACCCTGTGAGTAAAGTCTTTCAGAGCCCTCCTGTAGAAGGCTCCTGTCCTGTTCCCTGTCTTTTCTTACTTCTGATGTCTATCCTGTTTGTCTTTCTGAATGTCTATCCTGATAAGTTCTTTCACTAGGGTTCTCCTTATTTTTTTTTAGCTTCTTTAGGACTATAGATTTTAATATGTCCTACTTTGTATGGCTGGTATCCACTTAGAAGTAAGGATATACCTTTTGTGTCTTTCTGCATCTGGTTTACCTCATTCAGGATGACCTTTTCTAGTTCCATCCATTTGCCTGCAAATTTCATGAATTCCTTGTTTTTAATTGCATTGTGTAAATGTTCCACAATTTCTGCACTCATTCTTCAGGCGAGGGGCATCTAAGTTGTTTCCAGATTCTGGCTATTGTGAATAAAGCTGCTATGTGCAAAACTGAGTAAATGTGCTTGTTGTATAGTTGAGTATCTTTTGGGTATAAGCCCAGGAGTGGTATAGCTGGATCTTGTGGTAGCAATATTCCAAATTTTCTGAGAAAGTGCCAGATCGATTTCTAAAGTGGTTGTACAGTTTATATTCCCACCAACAATGGAGGCGTGTTCCCCTTTCTCCACATCCTCTCTGGCATGTTTCGTCCTGTGAGATTTTAATCTTAGCCAAGCAGGAGCTTTCTCTGGTATGTTATCAGACACAGATATCTTGTGTGCTTTTAGACCTTGCTTTCTTTAAATTCAGGAAATTTTCTCCCATGATTTTGTTGAAAATATTTTCTGGATCTTGGAGACAGGAATCTTTTTCTAAGAATATTCCTATTATTCTTAGACTTTGTCTTTTCATGTTTTCCTTGATTTCTTGGATGGTTTGCATCAGGACCTTTTTAGATTTAACTTTTTCTTTGAGGGATGCATAGCTTTCTTACATTAGATCACTTACACCTGAGATACTTTCTTCTACCTCTTGCAATTTGTTGAAGATGCTTACCTCTGTAGTTTCTCTTTTCTTTCCTAAGTTCTCCCTCTCCAGAATTTCTTCAGTTTGTGTTTTCTTTGTTTCCATTTCCATCTTCAGATCTTGATCCATTTTTTTTATTTCCTTCTCCTGTTTTTTTTTTTCCAGCCTATGATTCAATTCCTTCAATGTTTGAACTTTCCCCTTCTTCTATCAGTGATTTAATTATTTCTAATGGTCACAATCTGTTTGACTTTATCTTCATGTATTTCTTTACAGATTATACTCTTTTTCTCCATTATCATCTTCATCCTCACAGAATAAAGGTCATTTTCTTGAGTTTCACTGGTTTTAGTGTTTCCATGGCTACTTGCCCTTCAATAACTGGGTTCTGAAGATGCCATTTTCCTCTGGCTTTTGTTGATTGTGTTCTTATGCTAACCTTTACCCATCTTTCTGTCTCACGTGTTGACTGATAGTTTCTGAGGCATGCTGGATTTCAGGGGTTGTTGATGGTTCAGGAAACTCCCTAGATAGGATGCTGATTGTTTCCTGTGGCACCCTCCACAGCTTTCTGGGTATGGTCTCCAAATGGCTTGTGCTTCTCAGGGAATTGCTGAAGTTCTCCTCAGATCTTTGATCCTGTGGGCTAACTGGACTCCTTGGGAGCACAGGGGCTCATCAGACTTCTTCTCTCACCAGAGGTCAACCTTGAATGTTTTTTTCTTCAGTATACCATTCACCTTGATTTTTGAAGCAGGGTCTCTTTGGGCCCAGAACTTACCAAAAATATGTTATCTGTCCAACAATCTCCAGTCATCTGCCAGTATCCACATTCTCAATGCAGTTCTTAAATGCTGATATCCAGGCTGTCGTTTTGTTCTTATGACGGTGTCCTTTGTGTTACAGAAGCTTTTCAGCTTCCTGAGGTCCTAATTATTGACTGTTGATCTTAGAGCCTGCGTTGTTGGTGTTGTGTTCAGGAAGGTGTCTCCTGGGCCAATGAGTTTAAGGCTCCTTCCGACTCTTCTAACAGATTTAGTGTATCTAGTTTTATGTTGAGGTCTTTGACCCACTTGGACTTTAGTTTTGTACAGGGTGATAAATATGGATCTATTTGCATTTTTCTACATGTAGACATGCAGTTATAAGAGCGCCATTTGTTGAAGATACTGTCTTTTTTCCACAAAAGCTTATAGACTGGGAAAGTATCTTCACCAATGCTATAGATGACAGAGGGCTAATATCCAGTGTATATAAAGAACTCAAGAAGTTAAAAAGCATCAAATCAAAGAATCCAATTAAAAATGGGACACAGAACTAACCAGAGATTTCTCAATAGAGGAATATTGAAAGGCGGAGAAACACTTAAAAAAATGTTCAAGGCCCATAGGCATCAAGGTAATGCAAATCAAAATAACCCTGCGATTTCACCTTACACCAATCAGAATGGCTAAGAACAAAGACTCAAGTGACAATGCATGCTGGAGAGGATGTAAAGAAAGGGGAACTCTCCTTCATTGCTGGTGGGAATGTAAACTAATACAACCACTTTGGAAATCAATCTTATGCTTTCTCAGACAATAAGAAATAGTGCTACCTCAAGATCTAGCCATATGACCCCTAGGCACATATCTACAATATGCTCAAGTATACAACAAGGACATTTGTTCAACCATGTTTGTAGCAGCTTTATTTGTAATAGCCAGTATCTGGAAACAACCCAGATGTCCATCAACTGAGGAATGGATACAGAAATTGTGGTACATTTACACAATGGAATAAAACTCAGCAATTAAAATTAAATACTACTCACCAATTAAAAAGGAAATCATGAAATTTGCAAGCAAATGGTGGGAACTAGAAAATATCATGCTGAGTGAGATATCACAGATGGAGAAAGACACGCTTTGTATATACTCACTTATAAGTTGATATTAGACATATAATATAGGATAAACATACTAAAATCTGTACACCGAAACTCAAGTAACAACACATGCTGGAGAGGTTGTGGAAAAAGGGGAACCCTCCTCCACGGCTGGTGGGAATGTAAACTTGTACAACCACTCTGGAAATCAATCTGGCGCTTTCTCAGACAGCTAGGAATAGCGCTTCCTCAGGATCCAGCCATACCACTCCTAGGCATATATCAAAAGTGGCTCAAGTACACAATAAGGACATTTGCTCAACCATGTTTGTAACAGCTTTATTTCTAATAGACAGAAGCAGGAAACAACCCAGGTGCCCCTCAACTGAAGAATGGATGCAGAAATTGTGGTACATCTACAAAATGGAGTATTACTCTGCAATGAAAAATAAGGAAATCATGAAATTCGCAGGCAAATGGTGGGAACTGGAAAGGATCATCCCGAATGAGCTGTCCCAGAAGCAGAAAGACACACACGGTATATATCACTCATATCGGCATATAATATAGAGTAAACCTACTAAAACCTGTACATCTAAAGAAACTCATCAAGAGAGAGGACCCTGACTAAAATGCTATCCCCATCCAGAAAGGCAAAGCGAATGGACATCAAAAGAAGAAGAAAACAGGAAACAAGTTAGGAACCTGCCACAAAGGGCCTCTGAAAGGCTCTGCCCTGCAGACTATCAATGCAGATGCTTAGAGTTATGGGCAACCTTTGGACAGAGTGCATGGAAACTTATGAAAGAAGTGGGAAATAGTAAGATCTTGAAAGGACAGGAACTCCACAAGGAGAGCAACAGAACCAAAAAATCTGAAAACAGGGGTGTGTGTGGCAGGGATCTCGTCTGGTTGCTTCAGTGGAGAGGCCCTGGGTCTGGGGCAATCTCTCCCTAGAAGGCTCACTCACTCTCTTGCAGGACCAGTTGGAATGCACAGGGGTTCCCCTTGCTCACTACTCTCTGTTTTGGTCCTGCTGCGGAAGTGCACGGGTAGGCTAACAGTCAGCTCTGTGACACTGTGGCCGCAAGACTCGGTGTCCACCTTTCCTGTGTGCTGCCTCTTTGTCCTTTCCCTCTGCCAGGAGGGGTTATGTTGACTGGTCCCTGGGTGGCGCGGGAAAGAGTTAGGATGAGTGTACTCAATCCCAGATCCCGGGCCCAGATCTCTCTGCCAGAAGCAGCCTAGGGTTAGAATCTATGTTTGCTGATCCTAAGAGAGTACCGGGTAGGGTTGAGTGTCCTCAGATCCAGAGCTTGGGTTTCTCTGCTAGGGGCCGCTGGGTGAGCTGGAGAGAGGGTGCTGTGTCCTTGGCAGGCTGTCTCTCTGTCCTTCACCTCTGACCTTCTCCTCTGCTAGGGCAAGCTTATGGAGATGCTCTCAGGAGAGTGCCAGAGACTCCGCTGGTAGACCCATAGAACAGGGCTTTCAAATTTGAGAATGCTGTACCAAGGATCCCTGTGTTGACCACAGTGGGGGTGGTAGTGGAAAGATCAGATGTCTGTCTGTTAGAGGGACCTTGAATCTGGGTCTTTGCAAGCACTCACTTGAAAGCACACTCACTTGCTTGCAGACCACTGATGCCAACCCAGGCTACTATACCCAGCAAAGCTTTCAATTTCAATCAACATGGAGGAAACAAAATATTCCATGAGTAAACTTAAACAATATCTACACAGCAACACAGCCCTACAGAAGATATTAGAAAGAAAACTCTGATCCAATGAAATCAACTACACCTAAGAAAACACAAGATAAAGATCACTTCACAACAAAAAGAAAACAAGCATCGAAACAGTGACACCACTAACTCCACAATAAAAGAAAATAACATTCATCGGTCACTATTATCTATCAACATCAACATCAACAGACTCAACTCTCTAATAAAAAGACACAGACTAACTGAATGGTTGCAGAAACAGAACCCAACATTCTGCTGCACCCAAGAAACACACCTGTACAACAAAGAAACAATATTGCAGAGGAAAGGGCTAGAAAATTGTTTTTCAAGCAAAGGAACACAGAAAACAAGCTGGGGTTCCTATCCTAATATCTAATAAAATAGACTTTCAACCAAAATTAATAAAAAAAAATGAAGAGGTGCATATCCTTCTCATCAAAGAAAAAATCCACCAGGAGGACATCAACAATAGTGAATATCTATGTCCCAAATACAAGAGCACCTGCATTCCTAAGTGAAAGATTATTAAAGCTTAAATCATACGTAGTTCTCAATATCTTAATAGTGTGAGAATTCAACACTCCAATCTCAGCAAGGGACAGATCCTCTAGACAGAAGCTAAATAATGACACTTACAGAGGTCCTAAATCGAATGGACCTAATAGAAGTCTATAGAACTTTTCACTCAAACTGAAAAGTGTATACCTTCTTTTCAGCACATCATGAACCATCTAAAAAATTGACCATATAGTAAGGCAAAAAGCAAGCCTCAACAGATACAAGAAGATCAAAATAATTCTGTGCATCCTATCAGACCACCATGGCATAAAACTAGACCACAACAAAAACAGAAATAGCAAAAAGCCTGCATAAGCATGAAAACTAAACAACTCTCTACTCAGTGATAGCTTGGTCAGAAAAGAAATTATAGACTTCCTAAAATTCAATGAAAATGAAGGCACAACTTAACCAAAATTATGGGACACCATGAAAGTAGTGCTAAGAGGAAAGTTCATAGCACTAAGCACCTCCAGAAAGAAGTTTGAGACATCTCATACAAGCAACTTAACAGCATACCTAAAAGCCCCAGGGAGGAGAAATAGACATACCCAAGAGGAGCAGATGATTGGAAATGAATGAACTCAGAGCTGAAATCAGTGAATTAGAAATAAATAAAACAATTAAAAGACTCAATGAAACCAAGAGCTGGTTCTTTGCAAAAATCAACAAGATACTTAGCCAAACTAACTAAAAGGCAGAGAGAAACTATCCAAGTCAGCAAAATCAGAAAGGAAAGGGGGGACATAATGACAATCCAAACAATCATTAGGTCTTACTACAAAGGTCTATATGCCACAGATTTTGAAAACCTTAATGAAAAGGACAATTTTCTTAAAAGATTCCCTTTACCAAAAGTAAATCAAGATCAGGTAAATAGGTAAATAGTCCTATGTCACCCAATGAAATATAAGCAGTTATCAGAAGTCTCCTTTCTGAAAAAAGCGCACGGCCAGATGGTTTCAGCCCTGAAGAGCTAATGCCTATTCTTTTCAAACTATTCCACAAAATAGAAAGAGAAAGAACATTACCAAACTGATTTTATGAAGGCAAAATCACCTTAATACCTAAATCACACAAAGACCTCCCCCCCCCAAAAAAAAAAAAAAAAAAACCTTTCAGACTGATCTCTCTAATGAACATTATGGGAAAAATACTGAATAAAATATTGCAAACTGAATCCACGAACACATAAAAGATTATATCCACTGTGACCAAGTAGGCTTCATCCCAAGTATTCAGGGGTGGTTCAATATATGGAAATCCATCAATGTAATCCACCATATAAACAAACAGAAGAAGAGAAACCACATGATCAACCACTTAGATGTCAAGAAAGCATTTGATAAAATACAATACCCATTCATGTTTAAAGTCTTGGTGAGATCCGGGATACAAGGCACATATCTAAACATAGTAAAGACAATATACAGCAAGCGTATAGCCAACATCAAACTAAATGAAGAAAAACTTAAATCAATCCCAGGGAAATCAGGGAAAAGGCAAGGATGCCCGCTCTCTCCATATCTTCAACATAGTATTGAAAGTTCTAGTTAGAGTATTAAGACAACTCAAGGAGATCAAGGGGAAACAAATCGGAATGGAAGAAGTCAAAGTATCACTATTTGAAGATGATATGATAATATACCTAAGGGATCCCAAAAATTCAACCAGAGAACTCCTTCAGCTGATAAACACCTTCAGCAGAGTGGCTGGATACAAAATTAACTCAAAAAATTCAGTTGCCCTCCTATATACGAAAGACAAAAGGGCCGAGAAAGGAATTGGGGAAACTACACCCTACATCATAGCCTCTAATAACATAAAGTACCTTGTTGTGACTCTCACCAAGCAAGTGAATGACCTGATTGACAAAAAAATTCAAGTGTCTGAAGAAAGAAATTGAAGAAGATATCAGAAGATGGAAAGATCTGCCATGTTCATGGATCAGCAGGATTAACATAGTAAAAATGGCCATCATGCCAAATGCCATCTACAGATTCACTGAAATTCCCATCAAAATACCAACACAATTATTTGCAGACCTTGAGAGACAATTTCTAATTTCACATGCAAAAACAAACAAACAAACAAAAAAATCCGGAGTTGCTAAAACAATCCTGTGCAACAACAGACAGCTTGGAGGTATTTCTATCCCTGATCTCAAGCTGTACAACAGAGCAATAGCAATAAAAAGTATATGATACTGGCATAGAAACAGAATGGTGGATCAATGGAAGCAAAAAGAAGACCCAGAAATAAACCCACACACTTATGGATACTTGATTTTTGATAAAGAATCCAAAACCATACAATGAAAAAAAAAAAAAAAAAAAAAAAAACAGAGCATCTTCAACATATGGTGTTGGTCTAACCGGGTGTCTACAGGTAGAAAAATGCAAATTGATCCATATTTATCATCTTGCAAAAAACTAAATTTCAAGTGGAACAAAGACCTTAACATAAAACCAGGCACACTAAATCTGTTAGAATTAAAACAGGGGAAGAGCCTAGAACTCATTGGCACAGGAGACAAGTTCCTGAATAGAACACCAACAGCAAAGGCTCAAAGATCAACAATCAATAAATGGGACCTCAAGAAAATGAAAAGCTTCTGTAAAGCAAAGGACACAGTCACCAGAACGAAATGCCAGCCTACAAACAAGGAAAGGATCTTCACCAACCCTATATCTGACAGAAGGCTAATATTGAGAACATAGAAAGAACTCGAGAAGTTAAAAAGCAACAAAACCAACAGAGAAAAAGAAGGATTTGTTCCTTGCCTGTTTTCCCTTACCTTGCTAGCACATCCATTCCTTCCCTGGTATTAGAGCCAACTTCTTTGGTACTCCAGCATATGCTGAAAACCCATGAGACATCCAACCTTGTGGAATGAAAATCTACTGCTTCTTTGACTTTCCGGCCACTGTTGGATTAGCAAGACGGTAACCCTATAAGTCATTATAGTAAATCCTAAATAGTTATAGATATAGATAGATAGATAGATAGATAGATAGATAGATAGATAGATAGATAGATAGATAG